>NC_092174.1:43923982-43933982 GCF_045791955.1 Oncorhynchus clarkii lewisi
CTTTAGAAATGTAGTAAAGTAAAAGTTGTCAAAAAATATTAATAGTAAAGTAAAGATACCCCCCCAAAAATACTTAAGTAGTACTTTCAAGTATTTTTAACACTACTCGTGTGCACATAGCCTGTCTTCTCTTGAGAACCAGGTCTGCCTTCAGCGGCCTTTCTCAATAGCAAGGCTATGCTCACTGAGTCTGTACAAAGTCAAAGCTTTGCTTAATTTTGGGTCATATCGCTCTCATGTACAGTAGTCAACATGTCTGTCTGTCCTGTCCTGTCCTGTCCTGTCCTGTCCTGTTCTGTCTGTCTGTCTGTCTGTCTGTCTGTCTGTCTGGCTGTCTGTCTGTCTGTCTGTCTGTCCCTCCCCACATCCATAACCAGGTTCTGCTACAAGTCTCTATATCTAAAGATCTCTATCAGAAAGCAGCTAAAGCGGATGTATTTAAACAAGGGATATTTAAAGAATCTGAACACCTGGGTTAGAGGCAAAGCCACAGCATACACTCGCACAGGAAACGACAAGGTCTGTGAAGATACAAGCACTCTCATGCCCAACACACAAGTTTGTTTTTAGAATACACGCTATACTTGAGCGTAAAGTTTGTAAAAATCTAAAATAATGATTTAATTGTATATATTTCATCTTAATGTAAATATCTTTGATATATGGTTGTAAAATAATGAAGTAATTAAATAAGGCGTTGCAGACAATAAAAAAATAAAACCAGTTCTGAGGGCAAATAGCTGAGTGTCTGTTGAGGAGAAGCCAGACAAGGAATCAACTTCCTCAAGGGGAAGACGGGAAGAGTTACTTGTAACGATCAGTTCAGTTTCTTTTAGTTTAGCCAAGTGTTCTACTCAACCTTCTTTCTCAGTAATAGCAGTGCCGATTGAAATACGGATCTTGTTAGCGAATGAGAAGACCTCTCGTCTATCCACCAATGTGACACGTACGCTTTGCACAAGACTCGGTAGTTTCATATACGTTCCTTGTGCAAAGTATATGTATGCAGGGTTTAAGCCTACATGTCCACCACAACATGACAGACTTGTAATACTATGAAGTAGAAGACTGGGGGGAGGAATAGAAGTGATATACCACAGAATATACAGAGCAAGTCATATATTTTCGCTTACGTAGACAGTGATATGCATATCAGATCTGATAGTAGTAGTGTCGTGTTTAAATTCAGCAGAGATCTCTAGCTTTTGCGGCACAGAACAGGGTTTTCTGTTTGTCTCAACCAATTGCTCATGGGCGTTCTGGACTTTTACCTCAACCAAATTCCCTCTCCTCACACTATCACCTCGGTGACTTTCTCAACCTTCGTTTAGTCAGCTACTATTGTCTCTAGGTTTGAGGAACATGAGAAACTTGAACATGGTGCAAATTATCAAACCCTTATTAAACCCATCATCAGGGCCGTAACTACATCTGAGGACTCGAGGTCTGGCTCGTCGTCATTTTTTATAATTAAATTACAGGGCCTTCAGAAAGTGTTCATACCCCTTGACTTATTCCACATTTTGTTGTGTTACAGCCTGAATTCAAAATGTATTAAATATATATATTTTTCTAACCCATCTACACACAATATCACATAATGAC
Source organism: Oncorhynchus clarkii lewisi (assembly GCF_045791955.1). Lineage (NCBI taxonomy): Eukaryota > Metazoa > Chordata > Actinopteri > Salmoniformes > Salmonidae > Oncorhynchus > Oncorhynchus clarkii. The sequence continues at coordinate 43,925,588 of NC_092174.1, forward strand.
AAATTGAAAACATGTTTTTAGATATTTTTGAAAATGTATTGGAAATGAAATACAGAAATATCTCATTTACATAAGTATTCACATCAGTAGAAGCACCTTTTGGCAACGATTACAGCTGTGGGTCTTTCTGGGTAAGTCTCTAAGAGCTTTCCACACCTGGATTGGTAGTGATTACAGCTGTGGGTCTTTCTGGGTAAGTCTCTAAGAGCTTTCCACACCTGGATTGGTAGTGATTACAGCTGTGGGTCTTTCTGGGTAAGTCTCTAAGAGCTTTCCACACCTGGATTGTGCAACGTTTGCCCATTTTATAAAAATTCTTCAAGCTCAAATTGGTTATTGATCATTGCTAGAAAACCATTTTCAGGTCTTGCCATACATTTTCATGTAGATTTAAGTAAAAAAAAAATAACTCGGCCACTCAGGAACATTCACTGTTTTCTTGGTAAGCAATTCCAGTGTATATTTGGCCGTGTGTTATAGGTTATTGTTCTGCTGAAAGATGAATACATCTCCCAGTATCTGTTGGAAAGCAGACTGAAACAGGTTTTCCTCTAGGATTTTGCCTGTGCTTAGTTCAATTTCGTACATTTTTGCATCCTGAAAAACTCCCCAGTCCTTAACGATTACAAGCATACACATAACATGATGCAGCCACCACTATCCTTGAAAATATGGAGAATGATCCTCAGTAATGTGTGTATTCGACTTGTCCCAAACAAAACACTTTGTAGGGGTGTGTGGGTCCTCTCATTTTTTGGAGGGCATCTAAAGCTAATTTCCTGTTTTTCTACACAATCTAATATGACCAATGGCCCTTCTAACCGTCTCTATTTAGAATAACAAGTCATCAGAAATGTCCAAACATCAATCTAGGTAAGAGATCATTATTACATATGTTTAAGTGATTGATAAGACTGAAATAGATCAATGATAATTCAATATTAAATATTGTGTTGCAACTTTAACTAAGATCCTAACAAATGAACAACTCTTACCAGTAAAGTACAAAGACTTTTCATTGTCTACTAAGACATCCTCTATATCAAATTTCAGCACGCCAGACCCCCACCAGCCTAGTCAATAACTCAACTCTCTCCCCGACCCCTACCAGCCTAGTCAATAACTCAACTCTCTCCTCGACCCCTACCAGCCTAGTCAATAACTCAACTCTCTCCCCGACCCCTACCAGCCTAGTCAATAACTCAACTCTCTCCTCGACCCCTACCAGCCTAGTCAATAACTCATCTCTCTCCCCGACCCCTACCAGCCTAGTCAATAACTCAACTCTCTCCCCGACCCCTACCACCCTAGTCAATAACTCAACTCTCTCCCCGACCCCTACCAGCCTAGTCAATAACTCAACTCTCTCCCTGACCCCTACCAGCCTAGTCAATAACTCAACTCTCTCCCCGACCCCTACCAGCCTAGTCAATAACTCAACTCTCTCCCCGACCCCTACCAGCCTAGTCAATAACTCAACTCTCTCCCCGACCCCCTACCAGCCTAGTCAATAACTCAACTCTCTCCCCGACCCCTACCAGCCTAGTCAATAACTCAACTCTCTCCCCGAAGCCCTACCAGCCTAGTCAATAACTCAACTCTCTCCCCGACCCCCTACCAGCCTAGTCAATAACTCAACTCTCTCCCCGACCCCCTACCAGCCTAGTCAATAACTCAACTCTCTCCCCGACCCCCTACCAGCCTAGTCAATAACTCAACTCTCTCCCCGACCCCCTACCAGCCTAGTCAATAACTCAACTCTCTCCCCGACCCCTACCAGCCTAGTCAATAACTCAACTCTCTCCCCGACCCCCTACCAGCCTAGTCAATAACTCAACTCTCTCCCCGACCCCCTACCAGCCTAGTCAATAACTCAACTCTCTCCCCGACCCCCTACCAGCCTAGTCAATAACTCAACTCTCTCCCCGACCCCTACCAGCCTAGTCAATAACTCAACTCTCTCCCCAAAGCCCTACCAGCCTAGTCAATAACTCAACTCTCTCCCCGACCCCCTACCAGCCTAGTCAATAACTCAACTCTCACCCCGACCCCCTACCACCCTAGTCAATAACTCAACTCTCTCCCCGACCCCCTACCAGCCTAGTCAATAACTCAACTCTCTCCCCGACCCCTACCAGCCTAGTCAATAACTCAACTCTCCCCCCGACCCCTACCAGCCTAGTCAATAACTCAACTCTCTCCCCGACCCCTACCAGCCTAGTCAATAACTCAACTCTCTCCCCGACCCCCTACCAGCCTAGTCAATAACTCAACTCTCCCCAGCAACTTCCTTCCCATGTTTTTTTTGTTTTTGTTTCAAGAAAATGTTTGGAAAACAAAAGTTGAATAAAAACACACATAAACAGCAAATTCTCCATATAATTCATATCATAGTGCTAATGGTACTGTAGAGCTCTTTTTACTTGTATAGCTGGGTTGCCCCGTCCTGCCCCCAGGGGTCCACAGCCCTGCAGCGCCCCAACACACCCCACTCAGCTTGAGGATCTCAGTGAAACATTCATTATTGGTTTCAGGTGTGTTAGGCCAAGGCCAGAGTGTCAACAGTACAGCGGACCCCCAGTGCCAGGCCTTAGCAAGCCCAGGAGCTAGGGATAGGCTAAATAGGTATCTCCCCTGACATGGGAATGTTTTCAATACAGTATAAGCCATCCAGACCTAATATTATTGGAACAATGTATGTAATAAATGCATCACTAGCCACTTTAAACAATGCCACTTTATATAATGTTTACATACCCTACATTACTCATCTCATATGTATATACTGTACTCTATACCATCTACTGCATATTGCCTATGCTGTTCGGCCATCACTCATTCATATATTTTTATGTACATATTCTTATTCATTTCTTTACAATTGTTAGGTTAGATTACTTGTTAGATATTACTGCATGGTCGGAATTAGAAGCGCAAGCATTTCGCTACACTCGCATTAACATATGCTAACCATGTGTATGTGACATACAAAAAAAATACAATTTGATTTGATTTGACCTTTAGGAAAGTTGCACAGTATACCCTTAATCTTGTTAAAAAAATCTAATCTAGTAATGCATAACTTGACATTTCTTCCATCCATTGTGGGAGGATAACCAACCTTCCATTTAATGGCAATGCATTTCTTAGCCGGTATAAATGCTAGGTTACACAGTTTCTTCTGATAACGGTCTCCAGTATCAACATTTCCACACAAACAAAACCAGGGAGAAGGGAGAGTCTGTAGACATGCTGAGATAAAAGAAGATACTCTTTGCCAGGATTCAGCCGGTCTTCACAAGACTTAAGACATGATGCTAATATGTCCCCTTTTGTGTTTTTACACCCCCAGCAGAATAATTAAATTTCTGAGTGCATGATGTTCAGGTTCACTGGCATATTTGACTCATTTCAGGAAACGAGGCATCACTAATGGAGAGGAATTTAACGTAAAGCTTTAAAAAAAAATCTAAGTGCGTTTCTTTTGAAGAAATGCAAAAAATATATAATTTGGGAGCCAGGTTTTCCTGTGTCTACCCTTCTCAATGGCAAGGTTGTGCTCACTGAGCCTGTACTTTGTCTACTTTCTAAGGTTTTGATCAGTAACCATGGTAAAATACTTTGCCATGGGGTCGTATCGATTCAGGGCCAGATAAAACTGCATTTTGCTTTGTACTTGTGTTTCCCAATAAGTCATGTAGTTTTGTTTTTTACTGTGTTGTCATTTGGTTTATTCTGATTGATTAGTCCTGAGGCTTCAATGTGTTAGTAGAACAGGTTTGTGAACTCAGCCCCAGGACCAGCTGGATGAGGGGACTGAGGCTTCAGTGTGTTAGTAGAACAGGTTTGTGAACTCAGCCCCAGGACCAGCTGGATGAGGGGACTGAGGCTTCAGTGTGTTAGTAGAACAGGTTTGTGAACTCAGCCCCAGGACCAGCTGGATGAGGGGACTGAGGCTTCAGTGTGTTAGTAGAACAGGTTTGTGAACTCAGCCCCAGGACCAGCTGGATGAGGGGACTGAGGCTTCAGTGTGTTAGTAGAACAGGTTTGTGAACTCAGCCCCAGGACCAGCTGGATGAGGGGACTGAGGCTTCAATGTGTTAGTAGAACAGGTTTGTGAACTCAGCCCCAGGACCAGCTGGATGAGGGGACTGAGGCTTCAGTGTGTTAGTAGAACAGGTTTGTGAACTCAGCCCCAGGACCAGCTGGATGAGGGGACTGAGGCTTCAATGTGTTAGTAGAACAGGTTTGTGAACTCAGCCCCAGGACCAGCTGGATGAGGGGACTGAGGCTTCAATGTGTTAGTAGAACAGGTTTGTGAACTCAGCCCCAGGACCAGCTGGATGAGGGGACTGAGGCTTCAATGTGTTAGTAGAACAGGTTTGTGAACTCAGCCCCAGGACCAGCTGGATGAGGGGACTGAGGCTTCAATGTGTTAGTAGAACAGGTTTGTGAACTCAGCCCCAGGACCAGCTGGATGAGGGGACTGAGGCTTCAGTGTGTTAGTAGAACAGGTTTGTGAACTCAGCCCCAGGACCAGCTGGATGAGGGGACTGAGGCTTCAGTGTGTTAGTAGAACAGGTTTGTGAACTCAGCCCCAGGACCAGCTGGATGAGGGGACTGAGGCTTCAGTGTGTTAGTAGAACAGGTTTGTGAACTCAGCCCCAGGACCAGCTGGATGAGGGGACTGAGGCTTCAGTGTGTTAGTAGAACAGGTTTGTGAACTCAGCCCCAGGACCAGCTGGATGAGGGGACTGCGGCTTGAGTGTGTTAGTAGAACAGGTTTGTGAACTCAGCCCCAGGACCAGCTGGATGAGGGGACTGAGGCTTCAGTGTGTTAGTAGATCAGGTTAGTGAACTCAGGACCAGCTGGATGAGGGGACTCTTTTCTTTGCTCAGCTCTTGGCATTGCAGGGCTTGGTAATGATATGAGAGGGGGTCACTGTATTTTAGATGTTTCCAAAACTTAATTGCTATTTTTTAGTTTTTATTTTTAGTGGATATTGGCCTAATTCTTCCCTGCATGTGTTGTTTGTAGTTTTCCTCTTGACATGTAGGAGACTCTTACAGAACTCTGCATGCAGGGTTTCAATGGGGTGTTTGTCCCATTTGATGTGGACCCCACACCTCGCTGCCATAAAGTGCAATTGCTTCAATGACACATTCAATTCGTTTTAGCCTAATTTTAATAGGTATTTCAATTTGAATTAGCTTTTTAATGGCGTAGAATGCCCTGCGTACTTTCTCTCTCAGTTCATTCACTGCCTCATTTAGGTGTTCAGTTGAGCTTATTTTTAAACCTTAGTAATTGTAGTGTGTGCAGTACCCTATATACAGTGCCTTGCGAAAGTATTCGGTCCTAATTTTGAACGCCCAATTTTTCAGTTTTTGATTTGTTAAAAAAGTTTGAAATATCCAATAAATGTCGTTCCACTTCATGATTGTGTCCCACTTGTTGTTGATTCTTCACAAAAAAATACAGTTTTATATCTTTATGTTTGAAGCCTGAAATGTGGCAAAAGGTCGCAAAGTTCAAGGGGGCCGAATACTTACAGGCCTCTCTCATCTTTTTAAGTGGGAGAACTTGCACAATTGGTGGCTGACTAAATACTTTTTTATTTTTAGTGTGGGGTACAGATAGGAGTCATTCAAAAATTACACAACACAATTATTCCATGCAACTTATTATGTGACTTGTTAAGCACATTTTTACTCCTGAACTTATTTGCCATAACAATATTTATTATATTTCTGCTTTTAATTATTAATTTTTTTACCCAATTTCGTGGTATTCAATTGTTTAGTAGCTACTATCTTGTCTCATCGCTACAACTCCCGTACGGGCTCGGGAGAGACGAAGGTTGAAAGTCATGCGTCCTCCAATACACAACCCAACCAAGCCGCACTGCTTCTTAACACAGCGTGCATCCAATGCGCCAGAGGAAACACCGTGCACCTGGCAACCTTGGTTAGCATACACTGCGCCCGGCCCGCCACAGGAGTTGCTGGTGCGCGATGAGACAAGGAGATCCCTACACACCAATCCCTCCCTAACCCGGGCGACGCTAGGCCAATTGTGCGTCGCCCAACGGACCTCCCGGTCGCGGCCGCTTACGACAGAGCCTGGGCGCGAACCCAGGGACTCTGATGGCACAGCTGGCGCTGCAGTACAGCGCCCTTAACCACTGCGCCACCCGGGAGGCCTGCTTTTAATTTTTAATTAATTTAGAAAAATGTATAAAAAAAATATTTAACTAGTATTGTGTGTAGACCAATGACACAACATCTGAATTTAATAATTTTTTTCATACAGGATGTAAAACAACAAAATGTGGAAAAAGTCAAGGGGTATGAATACTTTCTGAAGGCACTGTAACATTACAAAAGCTAATAGGCTAATGTGTTTGTAGATTTGTATTGTAGATGGACTGAGGTGAATGAACCTTTAGCAGGCAAGGTGATAATGGGTCATTTTTTGCTGTTCTCCAAATAGCATTTTAAAGTGTCTGAAATGAATAAACGTGATTGAACTTTCACCCCCCACACACAACCCGGTTCACCATGGTTACGGCCATGTTTTTATTTTTGTTACTGTTTTTAACTGTAATCTATCTATGTTAATATTGAGTTAGAGTGTTTGGTCTAGACAACGGCCAGCCCTCCTGCAGTTAATAACCTAGTTCACTACTCTCCGTTGACTAGAATCAATATGTGTATCCTAGCTTTCATTGATGTGGACAGACGCCTCAGGCCAGTCGTTTGTTTTTGAGCACCAGGGATAAAGGCAGAATATTAGAACATTAGACGTTATTTGGTATTGCATGAAAGTAATAGTAAAAAGCTCAAAAACACACACAGACACACATACACACACACACACACACACACACACAGACACAGACACAGACACAGACACACACAGACACAGACACAGACACAGACACAGACACACACACACACACAGACACACACACACACACACACACACACACACACACACACACACACACACAGACACACACACACAGACACACACAGACACAGACACACAGACACACACACACACAGACACACACAGACACAGACACACACACACAGACAGACACACACACACACACACACACACACAGACACAGACACACACACACACACACACACAGACACACACACACACACACACACACACACACACACACACACACACACACACACACACACACACACACACACACACACACAGACACACACACACACACAGACACACACACACAGACACACACAGACACAGACACACAGACACACACACACAGACACACACAGACACAGACACACACACACAGACAGACACACACACACACACACAGACACAGACACAGACACACACACACACACAGACAGACACACACACACACACACACACACACACACACACACACACACACACACACACACACATGCTTCCTGAGATGTATGTGAATTTAGCTTTGGATTTTAACCACTTCCTCCAGTGAGGGGCTCAGTGATTGGCTGGCGTATATCTGTGGTCAACACACTATACTCAGATGTGAGATAGGTAAGTGTGTGTTTGTATGTAAAACAACTACATCTAAACACCGGCAGCATTCAAACCAACCAAATCTAAAGCCGAGTGGGGCGCCAGGTAGCCTAGCGGTTACCCGAGCTTACAAAGTTAAAAAAGTCTGTCGTTCTGCCCCTGAACAAGGCAGTTCACCTACTGTTCCCCGGTAGGAATTGTTATTAAACTAGGCAAGTCAGTTGAATAATGGTTATAACTTTCTGATCAGTACTTCACATTCATATCTATTGAATACACTTCACTCACGTATTGCCTCTTCTTCTCTCCCACCAAGGTGATGGATACTCTGTCCATGCTTTCCTACTCCACGGTCGCACAACAGGCAGGAATCAAGTACGTCTCACTTACATTTCAACCTTAACAAAGTGTGAAACACTGGGGCTCAGTGATGTCGTGTGGAGTCATCACTTCAGCTACTTTTTTTCTATTTTAATCAACATGACATTTAATTGATGATGTAATAATGTAATAATGATGTAATATCTGGGATACTCCCCCCCTTTTTTTTTGACAGGCCCTTTCCAACAGAGGAGAGTCTGAAAGACGAGGATATTTACAGTCATCTGAAGGACCTGATTGAGTAAGTCTGTTGATCTCTCCATATGGACATTTCATTTCATCTATCCATATATACCATTGATAAACAGTATGTACAGTTGAAGTCGGAAGTTTACATACACCTCGGCCAAATACATTTAAACTCAGTTTTTCACAATTCCTGACATTTAATCTGAGTAAAGATTCCCTGTTTTAGGTCAGTTAGGATCACCACTTTATTTTAAGAATGTGAAATGTCAG
>NC_092174.1:43938982-43941482 GCF_045791955.1 Oncorhynchus clarkii lewisi
CAGAGACCCTGGAGTCTATAGAGAAGGTAAGATACACAGAGACCCTGGAGTCTATAGAGAAGGTAAGAGATACACAGAGACCCTGGAGTCTATAGAGAAGATAAGAGATACACAGAGACCCTGGAGTCTATAGAGAAGGTAAGAGATACACAGAGACCCTGGAGTCTATAGAGAAGGTAAGAGACACACAGAGACCCTGGAGTCTATAGAGAAGGTAAGATACACAGAGACCCTGGAGTCTATAGAGAAGGTAAGATACACAGAGACCCTGGAGTCTATAGAGAAGGTAAGATACACAGAGGCCCTGGAGTCTATAGAGAAGGTAAGAGATACACAGAGACCCTGGAGTCTATAGAGAAGGTAAGATATACACAGAGACCCTGGAGTCTATAGAGAAGGTAAGAGATACACAGAGACCCTGGAGTCTATAGAGAAGGTAAGAGATACACAGAGACCCTGTAGAGCTTACATAGAGATGCCATGCAGACTGCAGTCTAGCTGCTACTCTATAGATGCAGACTGCAGTCTAGCTGCTACTCTATATATGCAGACTGAAGTCTAGCTGCTACTCTATAGATGCAGACTGAAGTCTAGCTGCTACTCTATAGATGCAGACTGAAGTCTAGCTGCTACTGTATAGATGCCATGCATACTGCAGTCTAGCTGCTACTCTATAGATGCAGACTGCAGTCTAGCTGCTACTGTATAGATGCAGACTGAAGTCTAGCTGCTACTCTATATATGCAGACTGAAGTCTAGCTGCTACTCTATAGATGCAGACTGAAGTGTAGCTGCTACTCTATATATGCAGACTGAAGTCTAGCTGCTACTCTATAGATGCAGACTGATGTCTAGCTGCTACTCTATAGATGCCATGCATACTGCAGTCTAGCTGCTACTCTATAGATGCAGACTGCAGTCTAGCTGCTACTGTATAGATGCAGACTGAAGTCTAGCTGCTACTCTAGAGATGTCATGCAGACTGCAGTCTAGCTGCTACTCTATAGATGCAGACTGCAGTCTAGCTGCTACTCTATAGATGCAGACTGAAGTCTAGCTGCTACTCTATAGATGCCATGCATACTGCAGTCTAGCTGCTACTCTATAGATGCAGACTGCAGTCTAGCTGCTACTCTATAGATGCCATGCATACTGAAGTCTAGCTGCTACTCTATAGATGCCATGCATACTGCAGTCTAGCTGCTACTCTATAGATGCAGACTGCAGTCTAGCTGCTACTCTATAGAGGCAGACTGCAGTCTATCTGCTACTCTAGAGATGCAGACTGCAGACTAGCTGCTACTCTAGAGATGCAGACTGCAGACTAGCTGCTACTCTAGAGATGCAGACTGCAGTCTAGCTGCTACTCTAGAGATGCAGACTGCAGACTAGCTGCTAATCTAGAGATGCCGTGCAGACTGCGGTCTAGCTGCTACTCTAGAGATGTCATGCAGACTGCAGTCTAGCTGCTACTCTATAGATGCAGACTGAAGTCTAGCTGCTACTCTATAGATGTCATGCAGACTGCAGTCTAGCTGCTACTCTATAGATGCAGACTGCAGTCTAGCTGCTACTCTATAGATGCAGACTGAAGTCTAGCTGCTACTCTATAGATGCCATGCATACTGCAGTCTAGCTGCTACTCTATAGATGCAGACTGCAGTCTAGCTGCTACTCTATAGATGCCATGCATACTGAAGTCTAGCTGCTACTCTATAGATGCCATGCATACTGCGGTCTAGCTGCTACTCTATAGATGCAGACTGCAGTCTAGCTGCTACTCTATAGATGCAGACTGCAGTCTATCTGCTACTCTAGAGATGCAGACTGCAGACTAGCTGCTACTCTAGAGATGCAGACTGCAGTCTAGCTGCTACTCTAGAGATGCAGACTGCAGACTAGCTGCTAATCTAGAGATGCCGTGCAGACTGCGGTCTAGCTGCTACTCTAGAGATGTCATGCAGACTGCAGTCTAGCTGCTACTCTATAGATGCAGACTGAAGTCTAGCTGCTACTCTATAGATGCAGACTGAAGTCTAGCTGCTACTCTATAGATGCAGACTGAAGTCTAGCTGCTACTCTATAGATGCAGACTGAAGTCTAGCTGCTACTCTATAGATGCAGACTGCAGTCTAGCTGCTACTCTATAGATGCAGACTGATGTCTAGCTGCTACTCTATAGATGCCATGCATACTGCAGTCTAGCTGCTACTCTATAGATGTCATGCAGACTGCAGTCTAGCTGCTACTCTATAGATGCAGACTGAAGTCTAGCTGCTACTCTATAGATGCAGACTGAAGTCTAGCTGCTACTCTATAGATGCAGACTGAAGTCTAGCTGCTACTCTATAGATGCAGACTGAAGTCTAGCTGCTACTCTATAGATGCAGACTGAAGTCTAGCTGCTACTCTAGAGATGCAGACTGCAGTCTAGCTGCTACTCTAGAGATGCAGACTGCAGACTGCAGACTAGCTGCTAATCTAGAGATGCCGTGCAGAC
>NC_092174.1:43943982-44073982 GCF_045791955.1 Oncorhynchus clarkii lewisi
TCAGCATGACCAAACAGTGATGTTGCCTAGCGATCTCTTGTGTACCTGTTGATGTAATACTTCATATCCTAATTCATTGTGTTGTTATTGTCCCAGGAATGTTCTAAAAGAGCCAACAATGGGAAGTTCACTCTGAGAGATCTACTGGTGGTTCCCATGCAGAGAGTCCTCAAGTACCATCTCCTACTACAGGTATATTTACCACAGACACTAACTATACACTAGATACTCTCACAACCACTGTTAGGAGTCTGTGATATACATTTCCACTGGGGGGCGACAGCCTCCACGTCTTTTCTCTCTCCACTTCTATACTTACCTCTCTGAAGAGAGGGGGAGGGGGAGAGGGAGGGAGAGAGGGAGGGAGAGGGAGAGAGGGAGGGAGAGAGAGAGGGAGGGAGAGGGAGAGAGGGAGGGAGAGGGGGAGGGAGAGGGAGAGGGGGAGGGAGAGAATATTTGTTCATTTGTATTCCCATTATTTGTTGTTTAGAGAAGGAGAGGAGTTGCTTTCAGCAGTCTCTTTTAGAAATAAGGCGAACAAAAGCTCAGATTTCAAAGGAACTGGACATTTGAGTCTTGGTAGGATTGACTCCAGTGGGCTGAACTGCATGTATTTAGCAAGCAGACACAGTGATATCCAAGCAGACACAGTGGGATAAGTTCAGAGAGGGGGAGGGAAGAGGGAGAGAATATTCAGGTTCATCAAGTTCACACAGTAATATCCAAGCAGACACATTGATATCCAAGCAGACACAGTGATATCCAAGCAGACACATTGATATCCAAGCAGACACATTGATATCCAAGCAGACACAGTGATATCCAAGCCGGCACATTGATATCCAAGCAGACACAGTGATATCCAAGCAGACACAGTGATATCCATGCAGACACAGTGATATCCAAGCCGACACAGTGATATCCAAGCCGACACATTGATATCCAAGCCGACACAGTGATATCCAAGCCGACACATTGATATCCAAGCAGACACAGTGATATCCAAGCAGACACAGTGATATCCATGCCGACACATTGATATCCAAGCAGACGCAGTGATATCCATGCCGACACAGTGATATCCAAGCAGACACAGTGATATCCAAGCCGGCACAGTGATATCCAAGCCGGCACATTGATATCCAAGCAGACACAGTGATATCCAAGCAGACACAGTGATATCCAAGCAGACACAGTGATATCCAAGCAGACACAGTGATATCCAAGCAGACACATTGATATCCAAGCAGACACAGTGATATCCAAGCAGACACAGTGATATCCAAGCAGACACAGTGATATCCAAGCAGACGCAGTGATATCCAAACAGACGCAGTGATATCCAAGCAGACACAGACATATCCAAGCAGACACAATGATATCCAAGCAGACACAGTGATATCCAAGCAGACACAGTGATATCCAAGCAGACACAGTGATATCCAAGCAGACACACTGATATCCAAGCAGACACAGTGATATCCAAGCAGACACAGTGATATCCAAGCAGACACAGTGATATCCAAGCAGACACAGTGATATCCAAGCAGACACATTGATATCCAAGCAGACACAGTGATATCCAAGCAGACACAGTGATATCCAAGCAGACACAGTGATATCCAAGCAGACACAGTGATATCCAAGCAAACACAGTGATATCCAAGCAGACACAGTGATATCCAAGCAGACACACTGATATCCAAGCAGACACAGTGATATCCAAGCAGACACAGTGATATCCAAGCAGACACAGTGATATCCAAGCAGACACAGTGATATCCAAGCAGACACAGTGATATCCAAGCCGACACAGTGATATCCAAGCCGACACAGTGATATCCAAGCAGACACATTGATATCCAAGCAAACACAGTGATATCCAAGCAGACACAGTGATATCCAAGCAGACACACTGATATCCAAGCAGACACAGTGATATCCAAGCAGACACAGTGATATCCAAGCAGACACAGTGATATCCAAGCAAACACAGTGATATCCAAGCAGACACAGTGATATCCAAGCAGACACAGTGATATCCAAGCAGACACAGTGATATCCAAGCAGACACACTGATATCCAAGCAGACGCAGTGATATCCAAGCAGACACAGTGATATCCAAGCAGACACAGTGATATCCAAGCCGGCACAGTGATATCCAAGCAGACACAGCGATATCCAAGCAGACACAGTGATATCCAAGCCGACACAGTGATATCCAAGCAGACACAGTGATATCCAAGCCTGACATTTTATGGCTCTGAGGTCCACAAATCAATCCTTTGAAGATGAAGGAAAACTGTACTGCGGATTCACTCTGCTTTTTTTATGGCTTGGTTTCGCTTTCGTGCTGTTATAACATCAATATGATTTTGTTGTGTAGTCCCCCTGTAGGCAAACGTCATAGGAAAAAGAACTGTCCTGTAGTGTAAATCCAGGCTAATTGTGTGTTAATCTAAACCTAATCTTAATCTAAACAGTGTGAAGCTGAGCCTGTGTGTGATTATCACTGGTTATTTCCCTGTTGTCTCTGTCTGTTAGGAGCTGGTCAAACACACCCCCGACGCAGCCGACAAGAACAACCTGAAGACGGCTCTGGACGCCATGAAGGTAATCAGACTGTCTCTCCTCTTCTCTTTACTAAACTACAATCGGAGAATAAGACACTGAATGTGGGACTGTGTGTGTTTGTTGACCCAGGACTTGGCTCAGTATGTCAACGAGGTGAAGAGAGACAAGGAGACTCTGAAGGAGATCAACCAGTATCAACGCTCCATCGAGAACCTGGTAACATAAATCATCATGATTTAGACACATCAATTTGTTTCTATTGTTGTCCAAAGTGCAATGCGGTCCCAGACACATACTGTACTAGTCCTCCGGACCCACACTGAACATGGTCTCACTGATATCATATTAACCACCCCCTCACATTACCTCTCATTACCCCCTCACATTACCTCCCTTACCCCCTTACATTACCTCCCATTACCCTGCACATTATCTTCCCTTACCCCTCACATTACCTCCCATTACCCCCTCACATTACCTCTTTTACCCCCTCACATTACCTCCCTTACCCCCTTACATTACCTCCCATTACCCTGCACATTATCTTCCCTTACCCCTCACATTACCTCCCATTACCCCTCACATTACCTCTCATTACCCTCTCTCATTACCCCCATTACCCTGCACATTATCTTCCCTTACCCCCTCCCATTACCTCCCATTACCCCCTCCAATTCCCTCTCATTACCCCTCACATTCCCTCACATTACTCCCACACATTACCTCTCATTACCCCATCACATTAACTCCCATTACCCCCTTCACATTACCTCACATTACCCCCCTCACATTACCTCCCCTTACCCCCTCCCATTACCTCCCTCCCATTACCTTCCCTTACCCCCTCTCATGACCTCCCCTTACCCCCTCCCATTACCTCCCCTTACCCCCCTCCCATTACCTCCCCTTACCCCCCTCCTATTACCTTCCCTTATCCCCCTCGCATAACCTCCCTTTACCTCCCTCCCATTACCTCCCCTTTCCCCCTCCCATTACCTCTCCCTCCCATTACCTCCCCTTACCCCCCTCCCATTACCTCCCCTCCCTGAAGAACCAACCCCTGGAGAGCTACGGACGGCCCAAGGGGGACGGAGAGGTCCGCATGGTGTCTAATGTTGACAAGAAGAAACAGGACAGGTGAGATGGGATTAGGAAAGGCAGACTGACTACATGCTGGTTTCCCAGACCCACTGATTACAGACTGGTATCCCAGACCCAGTGACTACAGACTGGTATCCCAGAACCAGTGACTACAGACTGGTATCCCAGACCCGGTGACTACAGACTGGTTTCCCAGACCCAGTGACTACAGACTGGTATCCCAGACACAGTGACTACAGACTGGTATCCCAGACCCAGTGACTACAGACTGGTATCCCAGACCCAGTGACTACAGACTGGTTTCCCAGACCCAGTGACTACAGACTGGTATCCCAGACACAGTGACTACAGACTGGTTTCCCAGACCCAGTGACTACAGACTGGTTTCCCAGACCCAGTGACTACAGACTGGTATCCCAGACCCAGTGACTACAGACTGGTATCCCAGACCCAGTGACTACAGACTGGTTTCCCAGACCCAGTGACTACAGACTGGTTTCCCAGACCCAGTGACTACAGACTGGTTTCCCAGACCCAGTGACTACAGACTGGTTTCCCAGACCCACTGATTACAGACTGGTATCCCAGACCCAGTGACTACAGACTGGTTTCCCAGACCCAGTGACTACAGACTGGTTTCCCAGACCCAGTGACTACAGACTGGTTTCCCAGACCCAGTGACTACAGACTGGTTTCCCAGACCCAATGACTACAGACTGGTTTCCCAGACCCACTGACTACAGACTGGTTTCCCAGATCCAGTGACTACAGACTGGTTTCCCAGACCCACTGACTACAGACTGGTTTCCCAGACCCACTGACTACAGACTGGTTTCCCAGACCCAGTGTAACAAATGGGCAACCCGGGTTGGTGCTAAGGAAGGCTATTGCAGCCTGTATATTGTTAATTGTCAGTAGGAGAAGGACTAGCATGTATGGCTTTTTGTCTTCATTATATGGACAGTATGTAAATGTATGTACTTCTTTATGTGCAATATGACAGGATACACACTGTAAACACTGTAAACACTGTAAATAAATAAACACGGTAAATTAACTTGTATGAACTTTGTTTTGGGCGCAGACATATCTTCCTGTTTGACGGGGCTGTGATCGTCTGTAAGAGACGAGGAGACAACTATGAGATGAAGGATGTGATCGATCTCAACTACTTTAAGATCACCAACAACCCCACGCAGGATAGAGAGAGCAAGAAGGTCAGACGCCACAGCCAGGGTACATGTGATCAAAGTGAAAACAAGTTTAGTTTTTAGCCCAAATTCCTTGCATTCATAATTCTCTACTGTTCAAGGGAAAATAGGGGAGGGCTATCAGCTGATCATAGCGACTGTAGAAAACATAAATCAGCTAACTACTTAAAAATATATATATATATTTAACCTTTATTTAACTAGGCAAGTCAGTTGAGAACAAATTCTTATTTACAATGACGGCCTACCAAAAGGCAAAAGGGGGCTGGGATTAAAAGATACACATCACGACACCACAACACTACATAAAGAGAGACCTAAAACCAACAACATAGCAAGGCAGCAACACATGACAACACAGCATAGTAGCAAAACAACATAACAACAACATGGTAGCAGTACAAAACATGGTACAAACATGATTGGGCACAGATAGCAGCACAAAGGTCAACAAGCACAAAGGTCAACTTAGCTAGCTAACTGTTCGCTATGCTGTTGTAACAATTAAACTACTCTTTACCTGTGATTGGAGTTTGTTCTGCTGCTAACATCTACATTGTAGGCCTACTAAAGAAAAGGTAAAATTGAACCCTTTCCTGTCCCTGATCATGAGAGATGACACACAACAGTTAGAAGTAGTCAGTGTGCCACTGCTGGTTTAGCTAGTTTGATGGGCAATTCTTTACAGAACAGGAGATAAAAGACTAAAAGTAATATAACATTTCTCTGGATTAAAAAACAAATGCTTCCAATCTCATAGGGCTCTGGGGTTACCTACCCTGTTGGTTTTCTATCTGTCTACCTGCCTGGCCTAACTCTACCACTTACCTGCACCAACAACCCTGACCAACAACCCCGTCCAGGATAGAGAGAGCAGTTGACGAAAATGTTAATGGTGATAATATAGGATGCCAAATCAAATCATGTTAATACAGGGTGATGTTAAAACCTCTACAGGATCGGTGTCCCGACCTCGGGACGGTTGAGCTAACGTAGGCTAATGCATGAGGTTATAAGTAACAAGACCATTTCCCAGGACATAGAGATACAGTGGGTTCATCCTTTAAAAGTTGTAGTGTGCCACAGAATTCTATGGCACGTTATTTAAGTGCCAACCACTGGTACCATTAATGCTAGTTAGTGCTAGTTTGACCACCAATGGGTGTCTTTGAGAATCATTTTATAGCCTTCAATAGTGGCTCTACTAGAGAATTGAAAACCTTTTTTTTTGTAAGAACATAGTATATTGGACTGATTTTAAGAAGTGTTGCTTAATTCATTGGATTAATATTATGATGTTTCTATTCCAAGAAAAACAAAAAAAACTCAGGGTTTCCGTTAGCATGGAATGGAAAATATGGCGCTGTACAACATGATGGTTGGGAGTACCGTACTGGGTTATTTAGCTAAATAATCCCTGTGTCGTGCGGGCACACGGGAGACCGGGGAGGATGGATTAGGCTGTTCTTGTAAATAAGAATTTGTTCTTAACTGACTTGCCTAGTTATATAGAGGTTAGACTAGAGCATAACATTTATACACCCTAATTTTCTAATATTAGTCTAACCAATACCCAAACTGAGAATTAGTGAAAATATAAATCTCTGATTTATCAAGACCAGTCCCCATGTTTGTCTCAGAGAAGCGTGAAACAGTGTTAAAATAGTTGTAGGCTTTTGTTTCAAATCCTATTGCTTCTAACTTCAATATGCTCTTTAAATAAATAAGACCAACACCACTTTTAACAGCACATTACTCAACACTAGTGAGACTCAAGTCGCCTACGGTAGGGCTACAGTATATCAAAAAATATGACGTGACTCTCCGCCACATCATTGGGGCGGCAGGGTAGCCTAGTGGTTAGAGCGTTGGACTAGCAACCGAAATATAGGAGGGTGTTAATATAGGGGGATTTTCATATAAGGGGGTTTTAAGAAGGGATGTTAATATAGGGGGGTATTAATATAGGGGGGTGTTAATATAGGGGGGTGTTCATATAGGGGGGTGTTCATATAGGGGGGTGTTAATATAGGGGGGTGTTAATAAGGGATGTTAATATAGGAAGGTGTTAATAAGGGATGTTAATATAGGGGGGTGTTAATATAGGGGGGTGTTAATAAGGGATGTTAATATAGGAGGGTGTTAATAAGGGATGTTAATATAGGGGGGTGTTAATAAGGGATGTTAATATAGAAGGGTGTTAATATAGGGGGATGTTAATATAGGAGGGTGTTAATATAAGGGGGTGTTAATATAGGGGGGTGTTAATAAGGGATGTTAATATAGGAGGGTGTTAATATAGGGGGATGTTAATATAGGAGGGTGTTAATATAGGAGGGTGTTAATAAGGGATGTTAATATAGCAGGGTGTTAATATAGGAGGGTGTTAATAAGGGATGTTAATATAGGATGTTAATATAGGATATTAATATAGGGGGGTGTTAAAATAGGGGGGTGTTAATACGGGATGTTAATATAGGGGTGTTAATATAGGAGGGTGTTAATATAGGAGGGTGTTAATAAGGGATGTTAATATAGGGGGTGTTAAAATCAAATCAAATCAAATCAAATCAAATTTTATTTGTCACATACACATGGTTAGCAGATGTTAATGCGAGTGTAGCGAAATGCTTGTGCTTCTAGTTCCGACAATGCAGTAATAACCAACAAGTAATCTAACTAACAATTCCAAAACTACTGTCTTGTACACAGTGTGAGGGGATAATGTTAATAAGGGATGTTAATATAGGAGGGTGTTAATAAGGGATGTTTATATAGGGGGGTGTTAATATAGGGGGGTGTTAATAAGGGATGTTAATATAGGTTGTTAATATAAGGGGGTGTTAATATAGGGGGGTGTTAATATAGGGGGGTGTTAATATAGGGGGGTGTTAATATAGGGGGGTGTTAATATAGTAGGGTGTTAATAAGGGATGTTAATATAGGATATTAATATAAGGGGATGTTAATATAGGGGGGGTGTTAATATAGGGGGTGTTAATAAGGGATGTTAATATAGGATATTTATATAAGGGGATGTTAATATAGGGGGGTGTTAATATAGGAGGGTGTTAATATAGGGGGGGTGTTAATAAGGGATGTTAATATAGGAGGTTGTTAATAAGGGATGTTAATATAGGGGGGTGTTAATATAGGGGGGTGTTAATATAGGGGGGTGTTAATAAGGGATGTTAATATAGGAGGGTGTTAATATAGGGTGGTGTTAATAAGGGATGTTAATATAGGGGGGTGTTAATAAGGGATGGTAATATAGGAGGGTGTTAATAAGGGATGTTAATATAGGGGGGGTGTTAATATAGGGGGGTGTTAATAAGGGATGTTAATATAGGAGGGTGCTAATAAGGGATGTTAATATAGGGGGGTGTTAATAAGGGATGTTAATATAGGGGGGTGTTAATAAGGGATGTTAATATAGGAGGGTGTTAATAAGGGATGTTAATATTGGGGGGTGTTAATATAGGGAGGTGTTAATATAGGGGGGTGTTAATATAGGACGGTGTTAATATAGGACGGTGTTAATATAGGGGGTGTTAATAAGGGATGTTAATATAGGGGGGTGTTAATATAGGGAGGTGTTAATATAGGGAGGTGTTAATATAGGACGGTGTTAATATAGGACGGTGTTAATATAGGGGGTGTTAATAAGGGATGTTAATATAGGGGGGTGTTAATATAGGGGGGTGTTAATATAGGAGGGTATTAATATAGGAGGGTGTTAATAAAGGGGGGTGTTAATATAGGGGGGTGTTAATATAGGAGGGTGTTAATAAGGGATGTTAATATAAGGGGGGTGTTAATGTAGGGGGGTGTTAATAAGGGATGTTAATATAGGATGTTAATATAGGATATTAATATAGGAGGGTGTTAATATAGGAGGGTGTTAATAAGGGATGTTAATATAGGGGGTGTTAATATAGGGGGTGTTAATATAGGGGTGTTAATATAGGGGGGTGTTAATATAGGGGGGGTGTTAATATAGGAGGGTGTTAATAAGGGATGTTAATATAGGGGGGTGTTAATATAGGGGGGTGTTAATAAGGGATGTTAATATAGGGGGGTGTTAATATAGGAGGGTGTTAATAAGGGATGTTAATATAGGATGTTAATATAGGATATTAATATAGGCGGGTGTTAATAAGGGATGTCAATATAGAGGGGTGTTAATAAGGGATGTTAATATAGGATATTAATATAGGGGGATGTTAATATAAGGGGATGTTAATATAGGATGTTAATATAGGATGTTAATATAGGATATTAATATAGGAGGGTGTTAATAAGGGATGTTAATATTGGAGGGTGTTAATATAGGAGGGTGTTAATAAAGGATGTTAATATAAGGGGATGTTAATATAGGATGTTAATATAGGATGTTAATATAGGATATTAATATAGGAGGGTGTTAATAAGGGATGTTAATAAGGGGATGTTAATATAGGATATTAATATAGGGGGGTGTTAATAAGGGATGTTAATAAGGGATGTTAATATAGGATATTAATATAGGGGGATGTTAATATATGATATTAATATAGGATATTAATATAGGGGGGTGTTAATAAGGGATGTTAATAAGGGATGTTAATATAGGATATTAATATAGGGGGGTGTTAATAAGGGATGTTAATAAGGGATGTTAATATAGGAGGGTGTTAATATAGGGGGGGTGTTAATAAGGGATGTTAATATAGGAGGTTGTTAATAAGGGATGTTAATATAAGGGGGTGTTAATATAGGGGGGTGTTAATATAGGGGGGTGTTAATAAGGGATGTTAATATAGGAGGGTGTTAATATAGGGTGGTGTTAATAAGGGATGTTAATATAGGGGGGTGTTAATAAGGGATGGTAATATAGGAGGGTGTTAATAAGGGATGTTAATATAGGGGGGGTGTTAATATAGGGGGGTGTTAATAAGGGATGTTAATATAGGAGGGTGCTAATAAGGGATGTTAATATAGGGGGGTGTTAATAAGGGATGTTAATATAGGGGGGTGTTAATAAGGGATGTTAATATTGGGGGGTGTTAATATAGGGAGGTGTTAATATAGGGGGGTGTTAATATAGGGGGGTGTTAATATAGGACGGTGTTAATATAGGACGGTGTTAATATAGGGGGTGTTAATAAGGGATGTTAATATAGGGGGGTGTTAATATAGGGGGGTGTTAATATAGGAGGGTATTAATATAGGAGGGTGTTAATAAAGGGGGGTGTTAATATAGGGGGGTGTTAATATAGGAGGGTGTTAATAAGGGATGTTAATATAAGGGGGGTGTTAATGTAGGGGGGTGTTAATAAGGGATGTTAATATAGGATGTTAATATAGGATATTAATATAGGAGGGTGTTAATATAGGAGGGTGTTAATAAGGGATGTTAATATAGGGGGTGTTAATATAGGGGTGTTAATATAGGGGGGTGTTAATATAGGGGGGGTGTTAATATAGGAGGGTGTTAATAAGGGATGTTAATATAGGGGGGTGTTAATATAGGGGGGTGTTAATAAGGGATGTTAATATAGGGGGGTGTTAATATAGGAGGGTGTTAATAAGGGATGTTAATATAGGATGTTAATATAGGATATTAATATAGGCGGGTGTTAATAAGGGATGTCAATATAGAGGGGTGTTAATAAGGGATGTTAATATAGGATATTAATATAGGGGGATGTTAATATAAGGGGATGTTAATATAGGATGTTAATATAGGATGTTAATATAGGATATTAATATAGGAGGGTGTTAATAAGGGATGTTAATAAGGGGATGTTAATATAGGATATTAATATAGGGGGGTGTTAATAAGGGATGTTAATAAGGGATGTTAATATAGGATATTAATATAGGGGGATGTTAATATATGATATTAATATAGGATATTAATATAGGGGGGTGTTAATAAGGGATGTTAATAAGGGATGTTAATATAGGATATTAATATAGGGGGGTGTTAATAAGGGATGTTAATAAGGGATGTTAATATAGGATAATAATATTAGGGGGTGTTAATATAGGGGGGTGTTAATATAGGGGGGTGTTAATATATTCAGGCTGTAACAACAAAATGTGCAAAAAGTCAAAGGGTGTGAATACTTTCTGAAGGCACGGTGTGTGTGCGTGCGTGTGTGAGAGAGAGAGAGAGAGAGAGAGAGAGAGAGAGAGAGAGAGAGAGAGAGAGAGAGAGAGAGAGAGAGAGAGAGAGAGAGAGAGAGAGAGAGAGAGAGAGAGAGAGAGAGTAACTTTGCCATTCACTCTCTCCTTGTCTTCCTCTCTCCCTCCCCAGTGGTTCTATGGTTTCTACCTGACCCATCAGCAGGGGCAGAGCGGCTTTGAGTTCTTCTTCAAGACCAAGGAGCTGAAGAAGAAGTGGCTGGACCAGTTTGACATGGCAATGTGAGCTGGGGCTACGTCTGTACTCTGTGTCTGTGAAGTGTCATGGTGGTCCTGTGCCTCTCAGTTCGTAGACACAAGTGGTGCGTTCAGCTCCATTGAACGTTTCCTACATTGCAGAACGGTTTGCACCAAAATTGTTCTTGTACATTGTACAGACTTTGAAGTACATTTACACTTTTTGGTAGGTGTGGCAGGGTGTGGCTTGAAGCAACACGTGATGTATTTAAAGGGCAACGGTGCATTTTGAGCCCACAACCCATCCCCTCCCTGTCTTTCAACTGGTCGTTCAGTGCCCCACCTTTCTCCATTTAATTGAACGTTCCACTACATTTAGTGTTTTTTAATACTGAATGTGGCTCGGGATTGTGGGTTTGATTCCTGCTCCGTGGCCACCCATATGAAAAATGTACGCTCGCATGACTGTAGTGAAGGAAATGACTTGTTAAATCAGCCAGGTCGCTTAAGATCCACTGTGAAATAAGACCGTCCGTCCAGGTAAGCAGGACGTCAGGAGACGTCAGGAGATTACTTCAAACCCGGGCCACTAGGGGCAATGGTGAGCACTATTACCATCAAGTAGACTTGGGTTTTACTGAGGCGTTGTGGAAGGGGGATGGAGAATGGGCGTAAACCGTGAGCTCTTGCTCCGAGGCTATGGCATTCAGTCTCAGTGCAATTTATTTGTTGTTATTTTTTGTTTGAACCCTATCCTAAATCTTAACCATTAACTTTACCATTTGGAATTAATACCTTGACTTAACCTTTGAAATGTAACCTTTATGGACAAACGTCTGATTCTGCACTGTGAAAGCTTGTTGGCTAAAAGGCACATACAGTGCCTTCAGAAAGTCTTCCTACCCCTTGACTTATTCCACATTTATTTGTGTTACAGCCTCAATTCAAAATCCAATTCAATTCAAAATCACCCATGTGCACACAATACCCCATAATGACAAAGTGAAAATATGTTTTTTTGAAATGTTGGAAAATTTATTGAAATTGAGATACAGAAATCTCTCATTTGCATAAGTATTCATACCCCTGAGTACTTTGTAGAAGCACCTTTGACAGCGGTTACAGCATTGAGTCTTTCTGTGTAAGTCTTTCCACACCTGCATTGTAAACATCTTGCCCATTATTCTTTTCTAAATTCTTCAAGCTCTGTCAAATTGGTTGTTGATCATTTCTAGACAACCATTTTCAGGTCTTGTCATCGATTTTCAAGTAGAAAAGTAAAGTCAAAACTGTAACTAGGCCACTGAGGAACATTCACTGTCTTTTCGGGCTCCCGAGTGGCACAGTGGTCTAAGGCACTGCATCTCAGTGCTAGAGGCATCACTTCAGACCCTGGTTCGATTCTAGGCTGTATCACAACAGGCCGTGATTGGGAGTCCTATAGGGTGGTGCACAATTGGCCCAGCGTCTTCCGGGTTAGGATTTGATAAAGTTAAATAAAGGTAAAATAAACAATTTGGCCTTGTATTTTAGGTTGTCCTGCTGAAATGTGAATTAATCTGGTGGAAGGCAGACTGAAACAGGTTTTCCTCTAGGCTTTTTCCTGTGCTTAGCTCCATTCAGTACATTTTTTATCCTGAAAAACTCCAGTGTCCTTAACGATTACAAGCATACCCCTAACATGATACAGCTACCACGATGCTTGAAAATATGGAAAGTGGTACTCCGTAATGTGTTGTATTTGCCCCAAACATAACACTTTGTATTCAGGACAAAAAGTTAATTGCTTTGCCACATTTTTTGCAGTAGTACTTTAGTGCCATGTTGCAAACAGGATGCATGTTTTGGAATATTTTTTTTCTGTACGGGCTTCCTTTTTTTCTCTCTGTCAATTAAGCTAGTATTGTGGAGTTGTTGTTTATCCATCTTCAGTTTTATTCTATCGCAGCCATTACATTTTGTTAAACTGTTTTAAAGTCACGATTGGCCTCATGGTGAAATCCCTGAGTGCTTTTCATCCTCTCCGGCATCTGAGTTAGGAAGGACGTCTGTATCTTTGGGTGCATTGATACGAGCCAAAGTGTAATTAATAACTTCACAAAGGGATATTCAATGTCTGCTTAAAAAAACGAGTATGTTTCTACCATTAGGTGCCGTTCTTTGGGAGGCCTCACTGGTCTTTGTGGTTGAATCTATGTTTGAAATTCATTGCATTGAGGGACCTTAATTAATTGTATGTGTGGGGGTACAGAGATGAAGTAGTCATTCAAAAATCATGTTAAACACTATTATTGCACTCAGAGTGAAACTTATTATGTGACTCGTTAAGCACCTGTTAACTCCTGAACTTACTGTATTTAGGCTTGACATAACAAAGGGGTTGAATACTTATTGACTCAAGACATTTCAGCTTTAGATTTTTTACAATTCATTTGATAACAAAAACAAAATTCCTATTTGACCCGGTTTTGTGTATTAGTCCAGTGACAAAAAATCTCAACAACAAAATATGGAAAAAGTCCAAACATACTTTCTGAAGGAGCTGTACAGTTTCCAAGACTTCGAGACGTTCAACCCCATTAAAGACACACACACAAAAGACACACACACACACACACACACACACACACACACACACACACACACACACACACACACACACACACACACACACACACACACACACACACACACACCTCTGACAACAGTCATATTTGATAACCTGCTGGAAGTCTGAGTACAATTCTGCTTGAAAGTATCTCTTTCAAATTGTGAGTTTGAAGTTCTCTGTCACTAGTAAGGCTTTTAGTCCTTGTAGGTCACTACAAGGACTAAAGTGAGTCCAAGAGTTGTTTTGACCTTTGCTTACATTTGAAGTCTCACTCATATTGTGAAGAAAATGTACCAGTACCAGTCAAGTTTGGACACACCTACTCATTCCTATTTTCTACATTGTAGAATAATAGTGAAGACATCAAAACTATGAAATAGCACACATGGAATCATGTTATAAACAAAAAAGTGTGAAACAACTCAAAATATGTTTTATATTGTAGAATCTTCAAAGTTGCCACCCTTTGCCTTGATGACAGCTTTGCACATTATTGGCATTCTCTCAACCAGCTTCATCTGGAATGCTTTTCCAACAGTCTTGAAGGAGTTCCCACATATGCGGAGCACTTGTTGGCTAACTTTTAACAAGGCACACCTGTTAATTGAAGTGCATTCCAGGTGACTACCTCATGAAGCTGGTTGAGAGAATGCCAAGGGTGTTTAAATCTGTCAAGGCAAAAGGTGGCTACTTTGAAGAATCTCAAATATATTTTGATTTGTTTAACATTTTTTTGGTTACAACATGATTCCATATGTGCTATTTCACAGTGTTGATGTCTTCACTGTTATTCTAAAATGTAGAAAATAGTAAAAAATAAAGAAAAACCCTTGAATAAGTAGGTGTCCAAACTTTTGACTGGTGCTGTGTTTGTTTTGTCACAACTACAACATGTTATTTCTATCATAGGGTACTTTGGGGTGACAGTTATGGGTGTCCATTCTAATCGTACAATTTGACCCGTCTTTATAAATGGTTGTCTTGGTGAAATCGATTTAGGAAATGTTGTTTCAAACCAGGGCCCTGGAGTTTCTTTATAGCAGAATTGAAGAGATGGAGAGGAGAAATGATTTTGATTTGGAGAGAGGGAAGTGAAACTCACTTACTGCTAAGTACCCATAATGCTTTTCCACTTAGACATCTACCTCTGCAGAGTGTAGGTGTGTGTGTGTGTGTGTGTGTGTGTGTGTGTGTGTGTGTGTGTGTGTGTGTGTGTGTGTGTGTGTGTGTGTGTGTGTGTGTGTGTGTGTGTGTGTGTGTGTGTGTGTGTGTGTGTGTGTGTGTGTTTGTGCAGCTGTGTAAATGTGGCACTCCAAGGGGGATATTTAGGCAACAAACTGTCCCATCACAGCAGACATGAGCACCAGAACCAGGAGTCAATCACAGAGCAGAGAGCAGCCTTCAGATGAAGTGCACCCTGGCATAGTGAGTTACTAAGCAACAGTTTGGTTACGGCTCCTTTCACTCCAACTTCAAAGTGATTTCAAGGATCCAGCTGGTTTCAACATATTAGTCTCTCATGATAATGTAGAGGACTATCCATCTGTAAGATATCTGCTGTAGTCCTATAGCTCTATTGTACACATTCTGTACAATCAGTACACTCTCTGTACACTCTCTGTACACACTGTACACACTCTGTACACACTCTGTACAATCAGTACACACTCTGTACACACTCTGTACACACTGTACACACTGTTCACACTCTGTACACACTGTACACACTATGTACACACTCTGTACAATCAGTACACACTCTGTACACACTCTGTGCACACTCTGTACAATCAGTACACACTCTGTACACACTCTGTACAATCAGTACACACTCTATACACACTCTATACACACTCTGTACAATCAGTACACACTCTGTACACACTCTGTACACACTCTGTACACACTCTGTGCAATCAGTACACACTCTGTACACACACTGTACAATCAGTACACACTCTGTACACACTCTGTGCACACTCTGTACAATCAGTACACACTCTGTACACACTCTGTACACACTCTGTACAATCAGTACACACTCTGTACAATCAGTACACACTCTGTACACACTCTGTACAGTCAGTACACACTCTGTACACACTCTGTGCACACTCTGTGCACACTGTACACACTCAGTACACACTCTGTGCACACTCTGTACAATCAGTACACACTCTGTGCACTCAGTACACACTCTGTACACTCAGTAAACACTCTGTACACACATTGTACACTCAGTACACACTCTGTACACACACTGTACACACTCTGTACACTCAGTAAACACTCTGTACACACTCTGTACACTCAGTAAACACTCTGTACACACATTGTACACTCAGTACACACTCTGTACACACACTGTACACACTCTGTACACTCAGTACACACTCTGCACACACACCATCCGTTCTCTCTCACTCATTTCCTCCCCCTCTGCCTCTCTCCTCCCTCTCCTCCCCTCTCTCTCCCTCCTCTCCTCCCTCTCCTCTCCTCTCTCTCTCTCCCTCCTCTCCTCCCCCTCCTCCCCTCTCTCCCTCCTCTCCTCCCCTCCCCTCTCTCTCACTCCTCACCCCCCTCTCTCTCCCTCCTCTCCCTCCCCTCTCTCTCACTCCACTCCTCCCCCTCCTCTCTCCTCTCCTCTCCTCTCCTCTCTCTCTCTCTCTCTCTCTCTCCTCCTCTCCTCTCCTCTCCTCTCCTCTCCTCTCCTCTCCTCTCCTCTCCTCCTTCTCCCTCCTCTCCTCTCCTCTCCTCTCCTCTCCTCTCCTCTCCTCTCCTCTCTCTCTGAACAGATCCAACATCAGACCAGAGAACTCCAGTAACAACTTCCACCAGTTCAGGATGCATACCTTCATCAGAATCACTACCTGTAGCTCCTGTCACCTGCTCCTCAGGTGTGTGTGTCTCTGTTTATTCTTTGTTAATACCTGTTTATCCTTACTCTCAGAGTAACATCCCATAATAGTATTTCTCCCGAAGTCTCCGTGGTTAACAGTGTTGATAATAGTGGTGTAGATTGGTACTGTACCTGTAATGTCTCCTGCCTCCTCCAGGGGTATCTTCAACCAGGGCTATCTCTGTCTTAAGTGTGGACTCGGAGCTCATAAGGAATGCCTGGGTAGAGTGGGTGTCTGTGGAAGAACTGGTAGGAGAGGGAGATGTGCCTCTACAACCATTGACTTTTACTATCATATGCTTCAGTGATGTCTCTTTACAACATGTTATTCTGTTTAGTGCTTTCTGCTCACTCTGTCCCTTGTCCACCTCCTTTTAGATTCTGCCAAGCTGAGGCCTGAGGTAAGACACGCACTGTGTGTTTATCTGTGTGTGTGTTTCTCTGAGTGTTTGTTTCTCTCGGTGTGTGTGCATGTTCGTGCGTGTGTCTGCGTGCGCCTGTGTGTGATGTGTGTGAATGACATTCCTTCTCTCTCTCCACAGAGGGCTCCGACGGTGCGGAAACAACAAGACCCAGGTCAGTACGGTTCGACAGTGTCACTTCATACAGTCTTAACAGAGACCTCATGTGAAGACCGGTGCTGTGAAAGTGGCCTATATAACCATCTAACAACTTCAAGTTAGAAGTCTAAAAGCTGAAAACGTCAAAGTTAGTTCACCAAGCAACTCCTCGGGAGGAGGGTTCGCCAAGTAGCTCTTCTGGAGAAGGGTTCGCCAAGTAGCTCTTCTGGAGAAGGGTTCGCCAAGTAGCTTTTCTGGAGAAGGGTTCGCCAAGTAGCTCTTCTGGAGAAGGGTTCGCCAAGTAGCTCTTCTGGAGAAGGGTTCGCCAAGTAGCTCTTCTGGAGAAGGGTTCGCCAAGTAGCTCTTCTGGAGAAGGGTTCGCCAAGTAGCTCTTCTGGAGAAGGGTTCGCCAAGTAGCTCTTCTGGAGAAGGGTTCGCCAAGTAGCTCTTCTGGAGAAGGGTTCGCCAAGTAGCTCTTCAGGTGAAGGGTTCGCCAAGTAGATCCTTAGGAGAAGGGTTCGCCATGTAGCTCTTCGGGAGAAGGGTTCGCCATGTACCTCTTCAGGAGAAGGGTTCGCCAAGTAGCTCTTCAGGAAAAGGGTTCGCCAAGTAGCTCTTCAGGAGAAGGGTTCACCAGATGACGATGATGAAGAACACTTGATCACATAGTAAATCATCTCAACATCCACACTGATGGAACACAATTTAATCCACTTTCTAAGAATCCAGTAGATTGGCCTTTGACCTCCAGTCTACGGTGGGAGCCAGGGAGGAAGGCCTTTGACCTCCAGTCTACGGTGAGAGCCAGGGAGGAAGGCCTTTACCTCTAGTCTACGGTGGGAGCCAGGGAGGAAGGCCTTTACCTCTAGTCTACGGTGGGAGCCAGGGAGGAAGGCCTTTACCTCTAGTCTACGGTGGGAGCCAGGGAGGAAGGCCTTTACCTCTAGTCTACGGTGGGAGCCAGGGAGGAAGGCCTTTACCTCTAGTCTACGGTGGGAGCCAGGGAGGAAGGCCTTTACCTCCAGTCTACGGTGGGAGCCAGGGAGGAAGGCCTTTACCTCCAGTCTACGGTGGGAGCCAGGGAGGAAGGCCTTTACCTCCAGTCTACCTCCTCCAGTCTACGGTGGGAGCCAGGGAGGAAGGCCTTTACCTCCAGTCTACGGTGGGAGCCAGGGAGGAAGGCCTTTACCTCCAGTCTACGGTGGGAGCCAGGGAGGAAGGCCTTTACCTCCAGTCTACGGTGGGAGCCAGGGAGGAAGGCCTTTACTTCTAGTCTACGGTGGGAGCCAGGGAGGAAGGCCTTTACCTCTAGTCTACGGTGGGAGCCAGGGAGGAAGGCCTTTACCTCTAGTCTACGGTGGGAGCCAGGGAGGAAGGCCTTTACCTCTAGTCTACGGTGGGAGCCAGGGAGGAAGGCCTTTACCTCTCTAGTCTACGGTGGGAGCCAGGGAGGAAGGCCTTTACCTCCAGTCTATGGTGGGAGCCAGGGAGGAAGGCCTTTACCTCTAGTCTACGGTGGGAGCCAGGGAGGAAAGCCTTTACCTCCAGTCTACGGTGGGAGCCAGGGAGGAAGGCCTTTACCTCTAGTCTACGGTGGGAGCCAGGGAGGAAGGCCTTTACCTCTAGTCTACGGTGGGAGTCAGGGAGGAAGGCCTTTACCTCTAGTCTACGGTGGGAGCCAGGGGGGAAGGCCTTTACCTCTAGTCTACGGTGGGAGCCAGGGAGGAAGGTCTTTACCTCCAGTCTACGGTGGGAGCCAGGGAGGAAGGCCTTTACCTCTAGTCTACGGTGGGAGCCAGGGAGGAAGGCCTTTACCTCTAGTCTACGGTGGGAGCCAGGGAGGAAGGCCTTTACCTCTAGTCTACGGTGGGAGCCAGGGAGGAAGGCCTTTACCTCTAGTCTACGGTGGGAGCCAGGGAGGAAGGCCTTTACCTCCAGTCTACGGTGGGAGCCAGGGAGGAAGGCCTTTACCTCCAGTCTACGGTGGGAGCCAGGGAGGAAGGCCTTTACCTCTAGTCTACGGTGGGAGCCAGGGAGGAAGGCCTTTACCTCTAGTCTACGGTGGGAGCCAGGGAGGAAGGCCTTTACCTCTAGTCTACGGTGGGAGCCAGGGAGGAAGGCCTTTACCTCCAGTCTACGGTACCTCTAGTCTACGGTGGGAGCCAGGGAGGAAGGCCTTTACCTCTAGTCTACGGTGGGAGCCAGGGAGGAAGGCCTTTACCTCTAGTCTACGGTGGGAGCCAGGGAGGAAGGCCTTTACCTCTAGTCTACAGTGGGAGCCAGGGAGGAAGGCCTTTACCTCCAGTCTACGGTGGGAGCCAGGGAGGAAGGCCTTTACCTCCAGTCTACGGTGGGAGCCAGGGAGGAAGGCCTTTACCTCTAGTCTACGGTGGGAGCCAGGGTGGGAGGAAAGGCCTTTACCTCTAGTCTACGGTGGGAGCCAGGGAGGAAGGCCTTTACCTCTAGTCTACGGTGGGAGCCAGGGAGGAAGGCCTTTACCTCTAGTCTACGGTGGGAGCCAGGGAGGAAGGCCTTTACCTCTAGTCTACGGTGGGAGCCAGGGAGGAAGGCCTTTACCTCCAGTCTACGGTGGGAGCCAGGGAGGAAGGCCTTTACCTCTAGTCTACGGTGGGAGCCAGGGAGGAAGGCCTTTACCTCTAGTCTACGGTGGGAGCCAGGGAGGAAGGCCTTTACCTCTAGTCTACGGTGGGAGCCAGGGAGGTGGGAGCCAGGGAGGAAGGCCTTTACCTCTAGAGAAAGGCCTTTACCTCTAGTCTACGGTGGGAGCCAGGGAGGAAGGCCTTTACCTCTAGTCTACGGTGGGAGCCAGGGAGGAAGGCCTTTACCTCTAGTCTACGGTGGGAGCCAGGGAGGAAGGCCTTTACCTCTAGTCTACGGTGGGAGCCAGGGAGGAAGGCCTTTACCTCTAGTCTACGGTGGGAGCCAGGGAGGAAGGCCTTTACCTCTAGTCTACGGTGGGAGCCAGGGAGGAAGGCCTTTACCTCTAGTCTACGGTGGGAGCCAGGGAGGAAGGCCTTTACCTCTAGTCTACGGTGGGAGCCAGGGAGGAAGGCCTTTACCTCTAGTCTACGGTGGGAGCCAGGGAGGAAGGCCTTTACCTCTAGTCTACGGTGGGAGCCAGGGAGGAAGGCCTTTACCTCTAGTCTACGGTGGGAGCCAGGGAGGAAGGCCTTTACCTCTAGTCTACGGTGGGA
This sequence comes from Oncorhynchus clarkii lewisi, assembly GCF_045791955.1. Classification (NCBI taxonomy): domain Eukaryota; kingdom Metazoa; phylum Chordata; class Actinopteri; order Salmoniformes; family Salmonidae; genus Oncorhynchus; species Oncorhynchus clarkii. Next base: position 43,964,521 of record NC_092174.1, read on the forward strand.
GCCAGGGAGGAAGGCCTTTACCTCTAGTCTACGGTGGGAGCCAGGGAGGAAGGCCTTTACCTCTAGTCTACGGTGGGAGCCAGGGAGGAAGGCCTTTACCTCTAGTCTACGGAGGGAGCCAGGAAGGAAGGCCTTTACCTCTAGTCTACGGTGGGAGTCAGGGAGGAAGGCCTTTACCTCTAGTCTACGGTGGGAGCCAGGGAGGAAGGCCTTTACCTCTAGTCTACGGTGGGAGCCAGGGAGGAAGGCCTTTACCTCTAGTCTACGGTGGGAGCCAGGGAGGAAGGCCTTTACCTCTAGTCTACGGTGGGAGCCAGGGAGGAAGGCCTTTACCTCCAGTCTACGGTGGGAGCCAGGGAGGAAGGCCTTTACCTCCAGTCTACGGTGGGAGCCAGGGAGGAAGGCCTTTACCTCTAGTCTACGGTGGGAGCCAGGGAGGAAGGCCTTTACCTCTAGTCTACGGTGGGAGCCAGGGAGGAAGGCCTTTACCTCTAGTCTACGGTGGGAGCCAGGGAGGAAGGCCTTTACCTCTAGTCTACGGTGGGAGCCAGGGAGGAAGGCCTTTACCTCTAGTCTACGGTGGGAGCCAGGGAGGAAGGCCTTTACCTCTAGTCTACAGTGGGAGCCAGGGAGGAAGGCCTTTACCTCCAGTCTACGGTGGGAGCCAGGGAGGAAGGCCTTTACCTCCAGTCTACGGTGGGAGCCAGGGAGGAAGGCCTTTACCTCTAGTCTACGGTGGGAGCCAGGGAGGAAGGCCTTTACCTCTAGTCTACGGTGCGAGCCAGGGAGGAAGGCCTTTACCTCTAGTCTACGGTGGGAGCCAGGGAGGAAGGCCTTTACCACCAGTCTACGGTGGGAGCCAGGGAGGAAGGCCTTTACCTCTAGTCTACGGTGGGAGCCAGGGAGGAAGGCCTTTACCTCTAGTCTACGGTGGGAGCCAGGGAGGAAGGCCTTTACCTCCAGTCTACGGTGGGAGCCAGGGAGGAAGGCCTTTACCTCTAGTCTACGGTGGGAGCCAGGGAGGAAGGCCTTTACCTCTAGTCTACGGTGGGAGCCAGGGAGGAAGGCCTTTACCTCTAGTCTACGGTGGGAGCCAGGGAGGAAGGCCTTTACTTCTAGTCTACGGTGGGAGCCAGGGAGGAAGGCCTTTACCTCTAGTCTACGGTGGGAGCCAGGGAGGAAGGCCTTTACCTCTAGTCTACGGTGGGAGCCAGGGAGGAAGGCCTTTACCTCTAGTCTACGGTGGGAGCCAGGGAGGAAGGCCTTTACCTCTAGTCTACGGTGGGAGCCAGGGAGGAAGGCCTTTACCTCTAGTCTACGGTGGGAGCCAGGGAGGAAGGCCTTTACCTCCAGTCTACGGTGAGAGCCAGGGAGGAAGGACAGCGTGTAGTGGAGACTGATGGATTGGAGTGGGTGGATTCAATAAGAAAAGCCTGGGCAGGGATAGGAGAACGCCCACGTCTAAACTGTCCAGCCTCTCTCTGTGCCCTTACCTCTGTTAAACTCTTCAGCCTCTCTCTGTGCCCTTGCCTGTGCTCCTCTACTCTGAGCTCAGCAATAGAGTTATGCCTGCCTGAGTCGCTTAGAGAGGAAATTAATATTCAGAACTTAATCTCTTCATGAGAAAGACAGGCCGGCAGAAAAGGCAGACTGTTATGCTTATTGGCTTTTATATTGTTCTTATTAAACAGCACATACGTGGTCTAGTTCAGTCATCTGAGGACAGCGTCACTAGTTTTAATAGGAGTGAAGACTGTTAGCCTGGTCCCAGATCTGTTTATGCCCTTGTCTAGCTCACTCCTATAGTCGTTGTCACACAAATGACCATAGGAGGTGGTTAAGACAGCAGAAACAGATCTGGGACCACGCTAAAGAGGACTATGGCTGGAAGGTAAATGTGTTTAAGTGCTTTGGGAGTAGACTGGGGGAGAGTAGGAGGCCTTGTCTGGCTGGCAGGTGTCTTTAGTCTATCTGAGGTGCGTGTAGGATTTTATCATAGCCTGAAGGTAGAGAGGGGCAGTTCCTCTTGCTGCTCCATAGGTAAGAACCAAGGTCTTGATGTGGATGCGAGCTTCGACTAGAAACCAGTGTAGTGTGCTGAGGAGCGGGGTGACATGAGAGAACTTGGGAAGGTTGAACACCAGGCAGGATGCAGCATTCTGGATTAGTTGAAGGGGTTTGATGGCAGAAGCGCAGAGCCCAGCTAACAGAGAGTTGAAGGGGTTTGATGGCTGAAGCAGGGCGCCCAGCCAGCAGAGAGTTGAAGGGGTTTGATGGCAGAAGCGCAGAGCCCAGCCAACAGAGAGTTGAAGGGGTTTGATGGCAGAAGCGCAGAGCCCAGCCAACAGAGAGTTGCAGAGAGTTGCAGTAGATCCAGTTCCAGATGGGAGATGACAAGTGCCTGGATTAGAACCTGCACCTTTTCCTGTTTTAGGAAAGGTTGTAATCTACAGATGTTGTGGAGCACGAACCTGCAGGAGTGAGTCACTGTTTTGGATGTTGTTGATGTTTGAGAACGACAGGATGTTTTCCATGGTCACGGCAATGTTCTTCGCACCGTGGAGTTGTCGACCGTGATGGAGAGGTCTTTGAGCGGGGCAGGCCTTGCCCGGGAGGAAGAGCAGTTCCATCTTGTCGAGGCTGAGGTTGAGGTGGTGGGCCGACATCCATCCAAGCTGAGATACACAGCTCCTCTCCACACCATCTGGTAGGACCGACCTGCCAGGTAGGATGCAATCCAGGAGTGTTCAGAGCCTGAGACGCCCAGCCCTGAGAGGGTGGAGGGGAGGCAGAGCCTGAGACGCCCAGGCCTGAGAGAGTGGAGAGGAGGATCTGACAGAGCCTGAGACTCCCAGCCCTGAGAGGGTGGAGAGGAGGATCTGACAGAGCCTGAGACTCCCAGCCCTGAGAGGGTGGAGAGGAGGATCTGACAGAGCCTGAGATGCCCAGGCCTGAGACACCCAGCCCTGAGAGGGTGGAGTGGAGGATCTGACAGAGCCTGAGACGCCCAGCCCTGAGAGGGTGGAGAGGAGGATCTGACAGAGCCTGAGACGCCCAGGCCTGAGACACCCAGCCCTGAGAGGGTGGAGAGGAGGATCTGACAGAGCCTGAGACTCCCAGCCCTGAGAAGGTGGAGAGGAGGATCTGACAGAGCCTGAGACGCCCAGGCCTGAGACACCCAGCCCTGAGAGGGTGGAGTGGAGGATCTGACAGAGCCTGAGACGCCCAGCCCTGAGAGGGTGGAGAGGAGGATCTGACAGAGCCTGAGATGCCCAGCCCTGAGACACCCCCTCCTGAGAGGGTGGAGTGGAGGATCTGACAGAGCCTGAGACGCCCAGCCCTGAGAGGGTGGAGAGGAGGATCTGACAGAGCCTGAGACGCCCAGCCCTGAGACACCCAGCCTTGAGAGGGTGGAGTGGAGGATCTGACAGAGCCTGAGATGCCCAGCCCTGAGACACCCAGCCCTGAGAGGGTGGAGTGGAGGACCTGACAGAGCCTGAGACGCCCAGCCCTGAGAGGGTGGAGTGGAGGATCTGACAGAGCCTGAGACGCCCAGCCCTGAGAGGGTGGAGTGGAGGATCTGACAGAGCCTGAGACGCCCAGCCCTGAGAGGGTGGAGTGGAGGATCTGACAGAGCCTGAGACGCCCAGCCCTGAGACGCCCAGCCCTGAGAGGGTGGAGTGGAAGATCTGACAGAGCCTGAGACGCCCAGCCCTGAGAGGGTGGAGTGGAGGATCTGACAGAGCCTGAGACGCCCAGCCCTGAGACACCCAGTCCTGAGAGGGTGGAGTGGAAGATCTGACAGAGCCTGAGACGCCCAGCCCTGAGACACCCAGCCCTGAGAGGGTGGAGTGGAGGATCTGACAGAGCCTGAGACGCCCAGCCCTGAGGGGGTGGAGTGGAGGATCTGATGGTTCACCTTGTTGAAGGCAGAGGATAGATGAGTGGAGGATGAGAACAGAGGAGAGAGTCCGCTTTGGCAGTGCAGTGAGCCTCTGTGACACAGAGGAGAGAAAGTCAGCTTTGGCATTGCGGAGAGCCTCTGTTACACAGAGGAGAGAAAGTCAGCTTGGCAGTGCGGAGAGCCTCTGTTACACAAAGGACAGCAGTTTCCTTTGAGTGACCCGTCTTGAAGCCTGACTGGTTAGTGTCCAGAAGATGGTTCTAAGAGCAATAACGAGACAGTTGGTCAGAGATAGCACGCCCAAGTGTTTTGGAAGGAAAAGACATCAGAGGTGTTGAGGAGGGGAGCGACTCTGGCCATCTAGAAGTCATATGTCCTTTCCTCTGTCTGTCCCCAGCTCTATTTATTTAATTGTATTTTTATTTCACCATTATTTAACCAGGTAAACTAGTTGAGAACAAGTTCTCATTTACAACTGCGACCTGGCCAAGATAAAGCAAAGCAGTGCGACACAAACAACAACACAGAGTTACTCAAAATTAGTTACTAAATTAACACTGGAGTGATAGATGTGCAGATGATAATGTGCAAGTAGAAATACTGGTGTGCAAAAGAGCAGAAAAGTAAATAACAATATGGGGATGAGGTAGGTAGATTGGATGGGCTATTTACAGATAGGCTATGTACAGCTGCAGCGATCGGTTAGCTGCTCAAATAGCTGATGTTTAAAGTTAGTGAGGGAAATATAAGTCTCCAACTTCAGTGATTTTTGCAATTCGTTCCAGTCATTGGCAACAGAGAAGTGGAAGGAAAGGAGGCCAAAAGAGGTGTTGGCTTTGGGAATGACCAGTGAGATATAACTGCTGGAGCGCGTGCTACGGGTGGGTGTTGCTATGGTGACCATTGAGCTGAGATATGGTGGAACTTTACCTAGCATAGACTTATAGATGACCTGGAGCCAGTGGGTCTGGAGACAAATATGTAGCGAGGGCCAGCCGACTAGAGCATACAGTCGCAGTGGTGGGTGGTATAAGGCGCTTTGGTAACGAAACGGATGGCACTGCATCCAGTTTTCTGAGTAGACTAAAGGAAACTATTTTGTAGATGACATCGCCGAAATCGAGCATCGGTAGGATAGTCAGTTTTACGAGGGTAAGTTTGGTGTGAGTGAAGGATGCTTTGTTACGAAATAGGAAGCCGATTCTAGATTTAATTTTGGATTGGAGATGTTTAATGTGAGTCTGGAAGGAGAGTTTACAGTCTAACCAGACACCTAGGTATTTTTAGTTGTCCACATATTCTAAGTCAGAACCATCCAGGCTGGTGATGCTAGTCGGGCGGGCGGGTGCAGGCAGCGAACGGTTTAAGAGCGTGCATTTAGTTTTACTAGCATTTAAGAGCAGTTGGAGGCCACGGAAGGAGTGTTGTATGGCATTAAAGCTCGTTTGGAGGTTTGTCAACACAGTGTCCAAAGAGGGGCCAGATGTATACAGAATGGTGTGGTCTACGTAGAGGTGGATCAGAGAATCACCAGCATCAAGAGCGACATCATTGATATATACAGAGAAAAGAGTCGGCCCGAGAATTGAACCCTGTGGTACCCCCATAGAGACTGCATGAGGTCTGGACAACAGACCCTCCGATTTGACACGTTGAACTCTGTCTGAGAAGTAGTTGGTGAACCAGGCGAGGCAATCATTTGAGAAACCAAGGCTGTTGAGTCTACCATAGCCCTGTCTCAGCATGTGTCTTCTCCTCTCCTCTGTCTCCAGGTCTCCCTAGGATGCTGGTGATCAGAGACTACTGTGGCATCCCCTCTCCCCAGAGTGCCCCCCCGTTGACCATCCATGCTGGGGACATCATCGAGCTCATCTGTGCCGACCTACACAGCTCCTGGTGGCAGGTGGGTGACGACTCAGTCAGACGAAAGGAGTGTGTGTGTGTGTGTGTGTGTGTGTGTGTGTGTGTGTGTGTGTGTGTGTGTGTGTGTGTGTGTGTGTGTGTGTGTGTGTGTGTGTGTGAGAGACCTCGCTCCTCATTAACTGCTGGGATTTAACCCACACATTCAGCCGTCATGCTCATCCAGTTCATTCCAGGTGAATCATCACAGAACCGTTACATAGAGGTCAGCATTAAGAGAAGATAGTGGGTGGTAGTTGGTAACCCAGACACGCACAGCTCTGTCAATTGATTTCTTCAGCCTGGAGTGATGAAACTCCTGCTGTGCATGAGGAATGTGGTGCGTGGTTGTGCGTGGTGGTGTGTGGTTGTGTGTGGTGGTGTGTGGTTGTGTGTGTGTGGTGGTGTGTGGTTGTGTGTGTGTGGTTGTGTGTGTGTGGTTGTGTGTGGTTGTGTGTGTGGTTGTGTGTGGTTGTGTGTGGTTGTGTGTGGTTGTGTGTGGTTGTGTGTGTGGTTGTGTGTGGTTGTGCGTGGTTGTGTGTGGTTGTGTGTGGTTGTGTGTGTGGTTGTGTGTGGTTGTGTGTGGTTGTGTGTAGTTGTGTGAATGCTATCTGTTGTCTTCCTTGCCTCTTCTGATTAGATCTGTGAGAGCAGAGAAGTTGATCTAGCCAATTAGTGACTTAAATTGATTAATCAAGTGCTACACAGAGAGAGAGAGAGAGAGAAACTAAACTGAATCAGACACAAGGACTCTGCAGAGAAGAACTCTAACACATTCTCACACACAGGCACATTAGTGACTGTCTAATGTGACTATATTAGAGCCATACTGTCACCATTTGTTAGTTTTATAAAAAATAAATAGTATTTTTGGCGACCTGCATTTTTTTAAACCTCCCGCTTTGGGCAGGACATGTCAATGTGTAATTTATACAGAATTACTTGTTTTATTTAGACCTCAATTAGCAACGTAATCACTGGTTTGAAAGCGACTGTTTTCTGCATGCTCTGCGGGGCCATTTCCTCCACGTGGGCCACCTACTAGCAATTTGAGTTTCTGCCAATGACTTTTCAGCCCCCTCGCCAAATGAGCGACGGCTAGCAAGATGCACACACAGCAGAGCGAGGGAGAGAGAGATCAATGGTGACAGTATGGCTCTAATATAGTCACATTAGACAGTCACTAATGTGCCTGTGTGTGAGAATGTGTTAGAGTTCTTCTCTGAAGAGTCCTTGTGTCTGATTCAGTTTAGTTTCTCTCTCTCTGTGTGTATCACTTGGTTAATCAATTTAAGTTTATTTTGCTTTTGTATATTATCTACCTCATTTGCTTTGTCAATGTTAACACATGTTTCCCATGCCAATAAAGCCCCTTGCATTGAATTGAATGGATCCCTGACTTGGTGCACGTATGTGACGAAGTACACCATTTTCACTTTTGTCTCGTGAGTTCTACTTTCAGAACTACTGGCTTAAAAAAAATACACAAAAGTCTCTCACTGATCTCTAACTAACTTATACACAACGTGGCTATGAAATGGTTGCCAGGAGACCATTAATAATCCTACTGGACGAAGAGTCGAGTTGAAAAGTGTGAAAGTTTGGCGCGGTCACCGTGGTTACCATGAACTCTGTATAGGCCGTGTCCCCTGGGAGGGGGAGCCTACTCCGAATTTGGTGAATGATAATGCACATTTGCAAATTATTTTATCCCTCCCTTCAGTATCCATAACGACGTTCTAATAAGGATACTTAATCTTCCAACGGGTTCCCCCAAGAGTTCTAAAGGATAGGATTACAGAACATTGAGATTTCATATCCCCTGTTCTATCCTGAAGGCAATTATATCACTAGTCTCTCTCTCCTCTCTCTCTCTCTCTCTCTCTCTCTCTCTCTCTCTCTCTCTCTCTCTCTCTCTCTCTCTCTCTCTCTCTCTCCCCCCCTCCCTGTGCCAGCCAGGACAATGTAATCAATCAATGTAATTTAATTTGATCCTTCAGGCTGGCTCCTGTTTACTGCACCAGGGTAATACGTTTAATCTTTATCTTACGCTTACGAGGGCGTAACAAATAGAGAGGGGCTCTCCACAGCTTTCAGATGAAATGTTATTAAGCTGAATGAATAATCGAGATGGGCTTCAGATTCACTTTTCAATCTAATGTATGTTTTGAAGAGGAGTTGCACGGGGCTGAGACACACTTCATACTGTAATAAAGGGGCGGAGACACACTTCATACTGTAATAAAGGGGCGGAGACACACTTCATACTGTAATAAAGGGGCTGAGACACACTTCATACTGTAATAAAGGGGCGGAGACACACTTCATACTGTAATAAAGGGGCTGAGACACACTTCATACTGTAATAAAGGGGCGGAGACACACTTCATACTGTAATAAAGGGGCTGAGACACACTTCATACTGTAATAAAGGGGCGGAGACACACTTCATACTGTAATAAAGGGGCGGAGACACACTTCATACTGTAATAAAGGGGCGGAGACACACTTCATACTGTAATAAAGGGGCGGAGACACACTTCATACTGTAATAAAGGGGCGGAGACACACTTCATACTGTAATAAAGGGGCGGAGACACACTTCATACTGTAATAAAGGGGCTGAGAGAGGGAGGAAGCGAGAGAGAGGGAGGGAGAGAGAGAGAGAGAGACAGAGAGACAGAGAGAGAGAGAGACTCAAAGAGGACTTCTGGGATTCATCAGATTTATTATTTCGTGGTAAACCAGCCTGTTGTTTATTTGTATTTTTTTTTAAATGTAATTTAACTAGGCAAGTCAGTGAAGAACAAATTCTTATTTACAATGACGGCCTACACCGGCCAAACCCAGACGACACTGGCCCGCCCTATGGGACTCCCAATCACAATCTGGATTCAAACCAGGGTGTCTGTAGTAGAGGTCGACCGATTATGATTTTACCGATACCGATTATTGGAGGGCCATAAAAGCCGATGTTTTTATTTACTTATTTATAATAATGACAATTACAACAATACTGAATGAACACTTATTTTAACTTAATATAATACATCAATAAAATCAATTTAGCCTCAAGTAAATAATGAAAGATGTTCCATTTGGTTTAAATAATGCAAAAACAAAGTGTTGGAGAAGAACGTAAAAGTGCAATATGTGCCATGTAAGAAAGCAAACGTTTCAGTTCCTTACTCAGAACATGAGAACATATGAAAGCTGGTGGTTCCTTTTAACACGAGTCTTCAATATTCCCAGGTAAGAAGTTTTAGGTTGTAGTTATTATAGGAATTATAGGACTATTTCCCTCTATACCATTTGTATTTCATTAACCTTTGACTATTGGATGTTCTTATAGGCACTTTAGTATTGCCAGTGTAACAGTATAGCTTCCGTCCCTCTCCTCGCTCCTCCCTGGGCTCGAACCAGGAACACATCGACAAGTAGTGAGCGCTAACTAGCTAGCCATTTCACTTCGGTAACACGAGCCTCATCTCGGGAGTTGATAGGCTTGCTGTTTAGGCTTGAAGTCATACACATTGCAATGCTTGATGCACAACGAAGAGCTGCTGGCAAAACGCACGAAAGTGCTGTTTGAATGAATGTTTACGCACCTGCTTCTGCCTACGACCGCTCAGTCAAATACTTGTATGCTCAGTCAGATTATATGCAACACAGGACACTCTAGATAATATCTAGTAATATCATCAACCATGTGTAGTTAACTAGTGATTATGATTGATTGTTTTTTGTAAGATAAGTTTAACGCTTGCTAGCAACTTTCCTTGGCTTACTGCATTCGCGTAACTCCTTGTGGAGTGCAACGAGAGAGAGGCAGGTCGTTATTGCGTTGGACTAGTTAAGGTTGCAAGATTGAATACCCCGAGCTGACAAGGTGAAAATTTGTTGTTCTGCCCCTGAACGAGGCAGTTAACCCACTGTTCCTAGGCCGTCATTGAAAATAAGAATGTGTTCTTAACTGACTTGCCAAATTAAATAAAGATTAAATAAAGGTGGCTGACTAGGTGGCTGACTAAATACTTTTTTGCCACACTGTATATATTTTCTTTTAAATTGAAAGATTTTCCATGCAAAATGTCCAGTTCGACCTAACATGTTTTTGATAAGAGTTCAGTGTGGATGTATATTTTGTGGTTGAAATACTATCAGGTTTTATGATGCTGATAAAGATTGCACCGCCACCTTTTAGAGACGGTCCCTAACTGCAGTATAAGGTTTTATGATGCTGATAAAGATTGCACCGCCACCTTTTAGAGACGGTCCCTAACTGCAGTATAAGGTTTTATGATGCTGATAAAGATTGCACCGCCACCTTTTAGAGACGGTCCCTAACCGCAGTATAAGGTTTTATGATGCTGATAAAGATTGCACCGCCACCTTTTAGAGACGGTCCCTAACTGCAGTATAAGGTTTTATGATGCTGATAAAGATTGCACCGCCACCTTTTAGAGACGGTCCCTAACTGCAGTATAAGGTTTTATGATGCTGATAAAGATTGCACTGCCACCTTTTAGAGACGGTCCCTAACCGCAGTATCAGGTTTTATGATGCTGATAAAGATTGCACCGCCACCTTTTAGAGACGGTCCCTAACCGCAGTATAAGGTTTTATGATGCTGATAAAGATTGCACTGCCACCTTTTAGAGACGGTCCCTAACCGCAGTATCAGGTTTTATGATGCTGATAAAGATTGCACCGCCACCTTTTAGAGACGGTCCCTAACCGCAGTATCAGGTTTTATGATGCTGATAAAGATTGCACCGCCACCTTTTAGAGACGGTCCCTAACCGCAGTATAAGGTTTTATGATGCTGATAAAGATTGCACCGCCACCTTTTAGAGACGGTCCCTAACCGCAGTATAAGGTTTTATGATGCTGATAAAGATTGCACCGCCACCTTTTAGAGACGGTCCCTAACCGCAGTATAAGGTTTTATGATGCTGATAAAGATTGCACCGCCACCTTTTAGAGACGGTCCCTAACTGCAGTATAAGGTTTTATGATGCTGATAAAGATTGCACCGCCACCTTTTAGAGACGGTCCCTAACCGCAGTATCAGGTTTTATGATGCTGATAAAGATTGCACCGCCACCTTTTAGAGACGATAAAGATTGCACTGCCACCTTTTAGAGACGGTCCCTAACTGCAGTATAAGGTTTTATGATGCTGATAAAGATTGCACCGCCACCTTTTAGAGACGATAAAGATTGCACTGCCACCTTTTAGAGACGGTCCCTAACTGCAGTATAAGGTTTTATGATGCTGATAAAGATTGCACCGCCACCTTTTAGAGACGGTCCCTAACCGCAGTATAAGGTTTTATGATGCTGATAAAGATTGCACCGCCACCTTTTAGAGACGGTCCCTAACTGCAGTATAAGGTTTTATGATGCTGATAAAGATTGCACCGCCACCTTTTAGAGACGGTCCCTAACCGCAGTATAAGGTTTTATGATGCTGATAAAGATTGCACCGCCACCTTTTAGAGACGGTCCCTAACTGCAGTATAAGGTTTTATGATGCTGATAAAGATTGCACCGCCACCTTTTAGAGACGGTCCCTAACCGAGCGTTTTATTCTCTCAAGATGCTAAATGAAATCATATTTCTCCTCTCCTGTTCCAGTGTTTAAATGTACATTTGGTGTATAGTTTTACTGCAAGAAATGTTTAATTCTGCAGGAGTTAATATTAGGCAATGTGAGAGGTTAAAGACCCAATTCAATGTCCAGATTTCAGTCAGGCGACTATTCCGTTTAACCCATCAGAACAGCACAGTTCCCTTGACCATTTTAAAGTCCCCGTCTTGTGACCGTCACATTTCTTTAGCGCCTCACAATCATCACATAACATAACCAGCACTGCTACACTTCCCCAAATCTTTCCCAAACATTAGGCTACAGTTCTGACCCTCCTTTCTACTCTCCCTACTCTTTTCTCAAGTTCCCAAAAGCATTTGGCCCTCTACAGTTAGGCCCTAAAGGTTAGGATGAGGCTACGCACTAACGTCAGATAAAAAGAAGGAAAGAAAAACCTCAACTAGTGTGTTAGTGACTGCTACATCACTAGTGTGTTAGTGACTGCTGCATCACTAGTGTGTTAGTGACTGCTACATCACTAGTGTGTTAGTGACTGCTGCATCACTAGTGTGTTAGTGACTGCTACATCACTAGTGTGTTAGTGACTGCTACATCACTAGTGTGTTAGTGACTGCTACATCACTAGTGTGTTAGTGACTGCTACATCACTAGTGTGTTAGTGACTGCTGCATCACTAGTGTGTTAGTGACTGCTACATCACTAGTGTGTTAGTGACTGCTACATCACTAGTGTGTTAGTGACTGCTACATCACTAGTGTGTTAGTGACTGCTACATCACTAGTGTGTTTGTGTGTTAGTGACTGCTGCATCACTAGTGTGTTAGTGACTGCTGCATCACTAGTGTGTTAGTGACTGCTACATCACTAGTGTGTTAGTGACTGCTGCATCACTAGTGTGTTAGTGACTGCTACATCACTAGTGTGTTAGTGACTGCTGCATCACTAGTGTGTTAGTGACTGCTACATCACTAGTGTGTTAGTGACTGCTACATCACTAGTGTGTTAGTGACTGCTACATCACTAGTGTGTTAGTGACTGCTACATCACTAGTGTGTTAGTGACTGCTGCATCACTAGTGTGTTAGTGACTGCTACATCACTAGTGTGTTAGTGACTGCTACATCACTAGTGTGTTAGTGACTGCTGCATCACTAGTGTGTTAGTGACTGCTGCATCACTAGTGTGTTAGTGACTGCTACATCACTAGTGTGTTAGTGACTGCTACATCACTAGTGTGTTAGTGACTGCTACATCACTAGTGTGTTTGTGTGTTAGTGACTGCTGCATCACTAGTATGTTAGTGACTGCTACATCACTAGTGTGTTAGTGACTGCTACATCACTAGTGTGTTAGTGACTGCTGCATCACTAGTGTGTTAGTGACTGCTGCATCACTAGTGTGTTAGTGACTGCTGCATCACTAGTGTGTTAGTGACTGCTACATCACTAGTGTGTTAGTGACTGCTACATCACTAGTGTGTTAGTGACTGCTACATCATTAGTGTGTTAGTGTGTTAGTGACTGCTACATCATTAGTGTGTTAGTGTGTTAGTGACTGCTACATCACTAGTGTGTTAGTGTGTTAGTGACTGCTGCATCACTAGTGTGTTAGTGACTGCTGCATCACTAGTGTGTCTGTGTGTTAGTGACTGCTGCATCACTAGTGTGTTAGTGACTGCTACATCACTAGTGTGTTAGTGTGTTAGTGACTGCTGCATCACTAGTGTGTTAGTGTGTTAGACGCTCTGCATCATTGTGAGCTAATTGTCTAGGATTTATAGAAGCGGTGGGGGAGGAGAGAAGGAGGGAAGGGGTGATTTATAGAAGTGATGCGGGAGGGGGAGAGAAGGATAGAAGGGTGATTTATAGAAGTGATGCGGGAGGGGGAGAGAAGGATAGAAGGGTGATTTATAGAAGCGATGTGGGAGGGGGAGAGAAGGATAGAAGGGTGATTTATAGAAGCGATGTGGGAGGGGGAGAGAAGGATAGAAGGGTGATTTATAGAAGTGATGCGGGAGGGGGAGAGAAGGATAGAAGGGTGATTTATAGAAGTGATGCGGGAGGGGGAGAGAAGGATAGAAGGGTGATTTATAGAAGTGATGCGGGAGGGGGAGAGAAGGATAGAAGGGTGATTTATAGAAGCGATGTGGGAGGGGGAGAGAAGGATAGAAGGGTGATTTATAGAAGCGATGTGGGAGGGGGAGAGAAGGATAGAAGGGTGATTTATAGAAGTGATGCGGGAGGGGGAGAGAAGGATAGAAGGGTGATTTATAGAAGCGATGTGGGAGGGGGAGAGAAGGATAGAAGGGTGATTTATAGAAGCGATGTGGGAGGGGGAGAGAAGGATAGAAGGGTGATTTATAGAAGTGATGCGGGAGGGGGAGAGAAGGATAGAAGGGTGATTTATAGAAGCGATGTGGGAGGGGGAGAGAAGGATAGAAGGGTGATTTATAGAAGCGATGTGGGAGGGGGAGAGAAGGATAGAAGGGTGATTTATAGAAGTGATGCGGGAGGGGGAGAGAAGGATAGAAGGGTGATTTATAGAAGCGATGTGGGAGGGGGAGAGAAGGATAGAAGGGTGATTTATAGAAGCGATGCGGGAGGGGGAGAGAAGGATAGAAGGGTGATTTATAGAAGCGATGTGGGAGGGGGAGAGAAGGATAGAAGGGTGATTTATAGAAGCGATGCGGGAGGGGGAGAGAAGGATATAAGGGTGATTTATAGAAGCGATGGGGAGCAGTAGAGAAGGAGGGAAGGGATGATTTATATAAGTGATGGGGCGGAGAAGGAGAGAAGGAATTATTTATAGAAGTGATGGTGGAGGAGGAGAAGAGGAGGGAAGGGTGGATTTATTGAAGCGATGGGGAGGAATAGAAGAGATGGAGGGAAGGGTTGATTTATAGAAGCGATGGGGGAGGAGGAGGGGATGATTTATAGAAGCGATTGTGGAGGAGGAGAAGAGAATAGATGATTTATACTGTAGATGCGATGGGGGAGGAGTAGAATAGAAGGAGGGGATGGATGATTTATAGAAGCGATGGGGAGGGGGGAATGAGTGATGGGATGATTTATAGAAGCGGTGGGGGAGGAGGAGAGAAGGGATGATTTATAGAAGCGATGGGGGAGAAGGAGGAGGGAAGGGATGATTTATAGAAGTGATGAGGGAGGAGGGAAGGGATGATTTATAGAAGTGATGGGGGAGGAGGGAAGGGATGGTTTATAGAAGCGATGGGGGAGGAGCGAAGGGATGGTTTATAGAAGCGATGGGGGAGGAGCGAAGGGATGGTTTATAGAAGTGATGGGGTGAGAAGGAGGAGCGAAGGGATGGTTTATAGAAGCGATGGGGGAGGAGCGAAGGGATGGTTTATAGAAGCGATGGGGGAGGAGAGAAGGAGGGAAGAGATGATTTATAGAAGCAATGGGGGAGGAGGAGCGGATGGATGTTGCTCCCAGACTAATGTAATGTGATTAACTAACAGCCATGTGCCGTTGCAGGGCAAGATCTTGGCGACGAGAGAGATTGGTTCCTTTCCCAGCGATGCCGTTAGGCCATGCCCATGTGTAAGTATAGATGCTAATTTAACAACTCATTTAAAGGCTTGATGAAGCGTTCATAAAACTTCATAAGCCTTCATAAAACTTCATAAGCCTTCATAAACTTTCATAAGCCTTCATAAACCCTTTCTAAATGCCTACTTTCTTCACAGGTGATTGCTCATTACTGCAGATGACCTCTACTTGTCTGCATTGATTTCATTTAGCTGGAAATAACTGTGTTTCTCACTGTCCCTCCCAGGTACCCAAACCAGTGGATTATTCAGCCCAGCTGTGGTAGGTGAAACAGCAACTCTTATATGTCAGGAATTATAATTTCATTGTTACTGGGTTTCCAATGGTTATTTGTGGACTGTTTGTGATTGTCGAATGATTGTGTGTTGATTGTGTGATTGTTGGTTGATGGTTGTCTGATGGTTGTGTGTTGGTTGTGTGATTGCTGGTTGATGGTTGTCTGATGGTTGTGTGTTGGTTGTGTGATTGTTGGTTGATGGTTGTCTGATGGTTGTGTGTTGGTTGTGTGATTGTTGGTTGATGGTTGTCTGATGGTTGTGTGTTGGTTGTGTGATTGTTGGTTGATGGTTGTCTGATGGTTGTGTGTTGGTTGTGTGATTGTTGGTTGATGGTTGTCTGATGGTTGTGTGTTGATTGTGTGATTGTTGGTTGATGGTTGTCTGATGGTTGTGTGTTGGTTGTATGATTGTTGGTTGATGGTTGTCTGATGGTTGTGTGATGTTTATCTCATGGTTTATCTCATGGTCAGGTTTGCAGGGCCAATGGAGAGGCAGGAGGCGGCGGTAAAGCTGATGGACAGAGAGAACAGCACCTACCTGATCAGACACCGGACCAGAGAGTCTAACGAGTATGCCATCAGTATCAAGTAAGTGGACCTGGGACCGGGACGTGTGTGTGTGTGTGTGTGTGTGTGTGTGTGTGTGTGTCAGCATCATGTACGTGCAAGCAGGGGCATGTTCTTCACTTCCAGGACCATGGTGTAACTGTCATGTCACACTGTCCTGTTCAAGAGCCATTGATAGTCTGAAATGTTTTTGGGACTGTGTTTTAACCCTCCATGTTATATGTGGAGCAGGAAATGACGACTTCAGCTGTTACAAACAGAACCAGAACTCTCATGGTCAGTTAGCCATTCAAACTGTGTTTTTTGGCATGTGTCAGACATTGTCCAGTTATTCGGCTACGGTCTATGGGCTAGAGACTATGAAGTAGAGCAGAGTCGAGGGCCTCGGAAATGGTGTCTGGTAATGTGACACAGCTCTCCAGCCAGTGACATTCAAGCCGTAGTAGACTCTATGGTTGTCAAGGTGGACTCTATGGTTGTCAAGGTGGACTCTATGGTTGTCAAGGTGGACTCTATGGTTGTCCAGGTGGGCTCTATGGTTGTCAAGGTGGACTCTATGGTTGTCAAGGTGGACTCTATGGTAGACTATGGTAGACTCTATGGTGGAGTCTATGGTTGTCAAGGTGGACTCTATGGTTGTCAAGGTGGACTCTATGGTTGTCAAGGTGGACTCTATGGTGGACTCTATGGTTATCAAGGTGGCCTCCTTGCTCGCACACGCTTTTTCAGTTCTGGCCACACATTTTAAACATTTTTTTTTTTTAAAAGTGGTTGAAAAATGTGGTTGAAAAATGAGTTTTAATGACTCCAACCTATGTGTATGTAAACTTCCGAATTCAACTGTATTTAAAAATAAAACATTTTCCCAAAACTGCGTTGTTGGTTATTAAGGGCTTGTAAGTAAAGCATTTCACTGTTGTATTCTGCTAATGTGACAAATAACATTTTGGTTTGATTAGCTAAAGCCTAGCCATGTTCTGCCCACAGGTTCAACGATGACGTCAAACACATCAAGATCCTGACAAAGAATGAATGCTTTTACATCGCAGAGACCAGGCTGTTTAAGACTGTGTTGGTATGTCGTGTTTTGGTCCCACTTTGCAATTTAGCACACGATACAGTATACAGAATTATACCACAGCGTTCTTGAATACTCTTTTCTGTTTGGCTAGAAGGGCGTTCTAAAACCAGATATTGGACAGTTGGAAAAGATGGGAATTTGTCTTCTGCTTTTTATCCAACCTCCCCGATATATACACACACACACACACACACACACACACACACACACACACACACACATCAGGACACCTTGCAATCATGACGCAATAAGCACCTACACATGCAGACTGTACTTGCTATAAAGTTACAGAAAGCTAAACCAAGAACCACACAAACTGAAATTGGAAACATTGGAAACGCACATTCAACGAGGTTAAACGTAGCTAGCTCGCTAGCATTGATTTGTTTTTGCAGAAATATATTTTGTTAGAGTATCTGATGACATTTACGTGGTGAGAGATGAACATGAATTTCTCTGGTCTCTACTGTTGCAGTCATGACGCAAGTGGCGCTGTGCTGTCAAATCCTCCCGCGTTTCTAGTTTAGTGGCGCTGTGCTGTCAAATCCTCCCACATGTTTCTAGTTTAGTGGCGCTGTGCTGTCAAATCCTCCCGCGTTTCTAGTTTAGTGGCGCTGTGCTGTCAAATCCTCCCGTGTTTCTAGTTTAGTGGTGCTGTGCTGTCAAATCCTCCATGTTTCTAGTTTAGTGGCGCTGTGCTGTCAAATTCTCCATGTTTCTAGTTTAGTGGTGCAATGCTGTCAAAAACCTCCCACGTTTCTAGTTTAGTGGTGTAATGCTGTCAAATCCTCTCACATGTTTCTAGTTTAGTGGCGCTGTGCTGTCAAATCCTCCCGCGTTTCTAGTTTAGTGGCGCTGTGCTGTCAAATCCTCCCGTGTTTCTAGTTTAGTGGCGCTGTGCTGTCAAATCTTCCCACATGTTTCTAGTTTAGTGGCGCTGTGCTGTCAAATCCTCCCATGTTTCTAGTTTAGTGGCGCTGTGCTGTCAATTCCTCCCATGTTTCTAGTTTAGTGGTGCTGTGCTGTCAAATCCTCCATGTTTCTAGTTTAGTGGCGCTGTGCTGTCAAATCCTCCATGTTTCTAGTTTAGTGGTGCAATGCTGTCAAAAACTTCCCACGTTTCTAGTTTAGTGGTGTAATGCTGTCAAAAACCTCCCACGTTTCTAGTTTAGTGGTGTAATGCTGTCAAATCCTCTCACATGTTTCTAGTTTAGTGACACTATGCTGTCAAATCCTCCCACATGTTTCTAGTTTAGTAGCGTTATGCTGTCATCATCCCAAAAAAAACAATACCATCCCAATAGAACAATACCATCCCAATTCAACAATACCATCCCCCCCAAAACTCTGCCATCCCCATAAAACAAAACAATACCATCCCAATAAAACAGTGCCATCCCAATAAAACAATACCATCCCAATAAAACAATTACCATTCCAATACCATCCCAATAAAACAATACCATCCCAATAAAACAATACCATCCCCATAAAACAATACAATACCTTCCCAATAAAACAATACCATCCCCCCAAAACTCTGCCATCCCCATAAAACAATACAATACCGTCCCAATAAAATAATGCCTTCCCAATAAAACAATGCCATTGTCATGTTTGTTGAATGGAGGAGACCAAGGCGCAGCGTGATGTGAATACATGATACTTTAATGAAGACGCAGACCACTAAACAAACTATACAAAATAACAAAACGAACGTGAAGCTATAATATACTGAGTGCAAACACAGGCAACTAGACATAGACAATAACCCACAAAATACCCAAGGAATATGGCTACCTAAATATGGTTCCCAATCAGAGACAACGATAAACAGCTGCCTCTAATTGAGAACCAATCTAGGCTACCATAGACATACATAACACCTAGACTAATACCATCCCAATAAAATAATGCCATCCCAATAAAATAATGCCATCCCAATAAGGCAATACCATTCCAATAGAATTATACCATCCCAATAAAGCAATAAAATACCAATAAAACATCCCAATAAAACAATGCCATCCCAATTAAGAAATGCCACCCCAATAAAACAATACCACCCCAATTAAGAGATGATGTCACCCCAATAAAACAATACCATCCCAATAAAACAATACCATCCCAATAAAATAATGCCATTCCAGTAAAACAATGCCATCCCAATAAAATACCATCCCAATAAAACAATACCATCCCAATAAAATAATGCCATCCCAATAAAACAATACCATCCCAATAAAATAATGCCATCCCAATAAAACAATACCATCCCAATAAAATACCATCCCAATTAAACAATGCCATCCCAATAAAGCAATACAATACCAATAAAATAATGCCATCCCAATAAAACAATGCCATCCCATTGAAATAAATGTATACAATTCATCATGCTCCTCCTCCTTAAGCTTTTAAGTCACCATAGGTGGGTCTGAAATGTATTTCCTGTGTGTTTTCACTAGTTATTGTGTGTTTTTAAACACCCAGGACCTGGTAGACTACTACAAGCAGCATTCTCTGAGAGAGGGCTTCAAGAGTCTGGACACAACACTGCAGGTACCATTCAGGGAGCCAAGCAACGGGAACAACCTGCCCCAAGGCATCCGACACACTGCTGGCACTGGTGAGTACAGGACAGATCCCTGTCTCCACTAACATAATGGTCTAATGCTTCTACACCTGCATTGCTTTGCTGTTTGGGGTTTTAGGCTGGGTTTCTGTACAGCACTTTGAGATATCAGCTGATGTACGAAGGGCTTGATAAAGACATTGGATTTGATACACGCTGCCACTGGTAAACACAGTGTGAACACCACCGGTAGTCGCTTAATGGTCTAGTACAGTCATTGGTGAGTACAGGAGGCAACTGAGTCCCATCATCACCTTATAACTTGTTTTTGTCATTTTAAAATGTTTTAATTCATGTCACTTCCTGAATTGACCCCCTAACACTCGTTGGAATCTGTTCAAAGAAGTGAGGTGAGTCCTGAAATTAGGATGTCTGAATGGTCTCATGGTTTTATATCCAACAAGATATAACAGATTCGCGTCATTGAACATTGTACATGTGTACAGAAAAAAAAAAATGGTTACTCTCATTGCTTGCACAACCAACTCCCAATTTTCAAACAAAAAATACTGTTGTTCAATTAAATAAAACCTGCTTTTAGCACTTGTTCTTATTCAACACTCAAGTGAAAAATGTGTGTTATATCCAAATCACAGCCCTGTTTTTGGCCTGTTAGAAATACGGTATATAAGTGGTAATTTGACTCTCAAGAGTAACACATCAATGCTATCAGTATTCCACGAAACACCTAATAGTCGTCTATTGAAATGTTTCCTTTTGTTTAGTTAGAATAGGAAACGAGCACACATTTGCCCAGACAGTGACTTTAAATATGCAGGCTTGTTTCGGCCTCCGCGAATCATCCTCCTCCACAGCATGCCTTTAGCTCTGTGAGATTTAGAAATGCCCACCTGCCTGCATTTTTCTAATATTCAACTGTACACACTCGTGTCTAGACCTTGTGGAAATGAAGGCCGTAGATATGGCCAGATTGGAATATTTGACTTTCCCTCAGCCCTGATATGGCCAGACTGGAATATTTGACTTTCCCTCAGCCCTGATATGGCCAGTCTGGAATATTTGACTTTCCCTCAGCCCTGATATGGCCAGACTGGAATATTTGACTTTCCCTCAGCCCTGATATGGCCAGACTGGAATATTTGACTTTCCCTCAGCCCTGATATGGCCAGACTGGAATATTTGACATTCCCTCAGCCCTGATATGGCCAGACTGGAATATTTGACTTTCCCTCAGCCCTGATATGGCCAGACTGGAATATTTGACTTTCCCTCAGCCCTGATATGGCCAGACTGGAATATTTGACTTTCTGATACTGTAAATATACAGGCTGTGATGAAGTCAGTGATATGTCGGCCTAGTCAATATGTAGCTATGTATGTATCAAATCAAATCAAATCAAATCAAATTTTATTTGTCACATACACATGGTTAGCAGATGTTAATGCGAGTGTAGCGAAATGCTTGTGCTTCTAGTTCCGACAATGCAGTAATAACCAACAAGTAATCTAACTAACAATTCCAAAACTACTGTCTTGTACACAGTGTGAGGGGATAAAGAATATGTACATAAGGATATATGAATGAGTGATGGTACAGAGCAGCATAGGCAGATACAGTAGATTGTATCGAGTACAGTATATACATATGAGATGAGTATGTAAACAAAGTGGCATAGTTAAAGTGGCTAGTGATACATGTATTACATAAGGATACAGTCGATGATATAGAGTACAGTATATACGTATGCATATGAGATGAATAATGTAGGGTAAGTAACATTATATAAGGTAGCATTGTTTAAAGTGGCTAGTGATATATTTACATCATTTCCCATCAATTCCCATTATTAAAGTGGCTGGAGTTGAGTCAGTGTCAGTGTGTTGGCAGCAGCCACTCAATGTTAGTGGTGGCTGTTTAACAGTCTGATAGCCTTGAGATAGAAGCTGTTTTTCAGTCTCTCGGTCCCAGCTTTGATGCACCTGTACTGACCTCGCCTTCTGGATGATAGCGGGGTGAACAGGCAGTGGCTCGGGTGGTTGATGTCCTTGATGATCTTTATGGCCTTCCTGTGACATCGGGTGGTGTAGGTGTCCTGGAGGGCAGGTAGTTTGCCCCCGGTGATGCGTTGTGCAGACCTCACTACCCTCTGGAGAGCCTTACGGTTGAGGGCGGAGCAGTTGCCGTACCAGGCGGTGATACAGCCCGCCAGGATGCTCTCGATTGTGCATCTGTAGAAGTTTGTGAGTGCTTTTGGTGACAAGCCGAATTTCTTCAGCCTCCTGAGGTTGAAGAGGCGCTGCTGCGCCTTCTTCACAATGCTGTCTGTGTGAGTGGACCAATTCAGTTTGTCTGTGATGTGTATGCCGAGGAACTTAAAACTTGCTACCCTCTCCACTACTGTTCCATCGATGTGGATAGGGGGGTGTTCCCTCTGCTGTTTCCTGAAGTCCACAATCATCTCCTTAGTTTTGTTGACGTTGAGTGTGAGGTTATTTTCCTGACACCACACTCCGAGGGCCCTCACCTCCTCCCTGTAGGCCGTCTCGTCGTTGTTGGTAATCAAGCCTACCACTGTTGTGTCGTCTGCAAACTTGATGATTGAGTTGGAGGCGTGCGTGGCCACGCAGTCGTGGGTGAACAGGGAGTACAGGAGAGGGCTCAGAACGCACCCTTGTGGGGCCCCAGTGTTGAGGATCAGCGGGGAGGAGATGTTGTTGCCTACCGTCACCACCTGGGGGCGGCCCGTCAGGAAGTCCAGTACCCAGTTGCACAGGGCGGGGTCGAGACCCAGGGTCTCGAGCTTGATGACGAGCTTGGAGGGTACTATGGTGTTGAATGCCGAGCTGTAGTCAATGAACAGCATTCTCACATAGGTATTCCTCTTGTCCAGATGGGTTAGGGCAGTGTGCAGTGTGGTTGAGATTGCATCGTCTGTGGACCTATTTGGGCGGTAAGCAAATTGGAGTGGGTCTAGGGTGTCAGGTAGGGTGGAGGTGATATGGTCCTTGACTAGTCTCTCAAAGCACTTCATGATGACGGAAGTGAGTGCTACGGGGCGGTAGTCGTTTAGCTCAGTTACCTTAGCTTTCTTGGGAACAGGAACAATGGTGGCCCTCTTGAAGCATGTGGGAACAGCAGACTGGTATAGGGATTGATTGAATATGTCCGTAAACACACCGGCCAGCTGGTCTGCGCATGCTCTTAGGGCGCGGCTGGGGATGCCGTCTGGGCCTGCAGCCTTGCGAGGGTTAACACG
The DNA here is from genome assembly GCF_045791955.1 of Oncorhynchus clarkii lewisi. Taxonomy (NCBI): domain Eukaryota; kingdom Metazoa; phylum Chordata; class Actinopteri; order Salmoniformes; family Salmonidae; genus Oncorhynchus; species Oncorhynchus clarkii. Next base: position 43,987,282 of record NC_092174.1, read on the forward strand.
TTTAAATGTCTTACTCACCTCGGCTGCAGTGAAGGAGAGACCGCAAGTTTTCGTTGCAGGCCGTGTCAGTGGCACTGTATTGTCCTCAAAGCGGGCAAAAAAGTTATTTAGTCTGCCTGGGAGCAGGACATCCTGGTCCGTGACTGGGCTGGATTTCTTCCTGTAGTCCGTGATTGACTGTAGACCCTGCCACATGCCTCTTGTGTCTGAGCCGTTAAATTGAGATTCTACTTTGTCTCTGTACTGACGCTTAGCTTGTTTGATAGCCTTGCGGAGGGAATAGCTGCACTGTTTGTATTCGGTCATGTTACCAGACACCTTGCCCTGATTAAAAGCAGTGGTTCGCGCTTTCAGTTTCACACGAATGCTGCCATCAATCCACAGTTTCTGGTTAGGGAATGTTTTAATCGTTGCTATGGGAACGACATCTTCAACGCACGTTCTAATGAACTCGCACACCGAATCAGCGTATTCGTCAATGTTGTTGTCTGACGCAATACGAAACATGTCCCAGTCCACGTGATGGAAGCAGTCTTGGAGTGTGGAGTCAGCATGGTCGGACCAGCGTTGGACAGACCTCAGCGTGGGAGCCTCTTGTTTTAGTTTCTGTCTGTAGGCAGGGATCAACAAAATTGAGTCGTGGTCAGCTTTTCCGAAAGGGGGGCGGGGCAGGGCCTTATATGCGTCGCGGAAGTTAGAGTAACAATGATCCAAGGTCTTTCCACCCCTGGTTGCGCAATCGATATGCTGATAAAATTTGGGGAGTCTTGTTTTCAGATTAGCCTTGTTAAAATCCCCAGCTACAATGAATGCAGCCTCCGGATAAATGGTTTCCAGTTTGCAAAGAGTCAAATAAAGTTCATTCAGAGCCAACGATGTGTCTGCTTGGGGGGGGGATATATACGGCTGTGATTATAATCGAAGAGAATTCTCTTGGTAGATAATGCGGTCTACATTTGATTGTGAGGAATTCTAAATCAGGTGAACAGAAGGATTTGAGTTCCTGTATGTTTCTTTCATCACACCATGTCACGTTAGTCATAAGGCATACGCCCCCGCCCCTCTTTTTACCAGAAAGATGTTTTTTCCTGTCTGCGCGATGCGTGGAGAAACCTGTTGGCTGCACCGCTTCGGATAGCGTCTCTCCAGTAAGCCACGTTTCCGTGAAGCAAAGAACGTTACAGTCTCTGATGTCCCTCTGGAATGCTACCCTTGCTCGGATTTCATCAACCTTGTTGTCAAGAGACTGGACATTGGCAAGAAGAATGCTAGGGAATGGTGCACGGTGTGCCCGTCTCCGGAGTCTGACCAGAAGACCGCCTCGTTTCCCTCTTTTTCGGAGTCGTTTTTTTGGGTCGCTGCATGGGATCCACTCCGTTGTCCTGTTTGTAAGGCAGAGCACAGGATCCGCGTCGCGAAAAGCGTATTCTTGGTCGTACTGATGGTGAGTTGACGCTGATCTTATATTCAGTAGTTCTTCTCGACTGTATGTGATGAAACCTAAGATGACCTGGGGTACTAATGTAAGAAATAACACGTAAAAAAACAAAAAACTGCATAGTTTCCTAGGAACGCGAAGCGAGGCGGCCATCTCTGTCGGCGCCGGAAGTATCTAAGCCAGTCAACAGTCAATACCACTCTCCACAGCCTCAGATAGCTCTACAAGATGCCAGTGATCTTAGTCAGTAGAAGCAGCAGCAGCAGTGTGAGCAGCAGCAGTGTGAGTAGCAGCAGTGTGAGCAGCAGCAGTGTGAGCAGCAGCAGTGTGAGCAGCAGCAGTGTGAGCAGCAGCGGTATGAGCAGCAGCAGCAGTGTGAGCAGCAGCAGTATGAGCAGCAGCAGTATGAGCAGCAGCAGTATGAGCAGCAGCAGTGTGAGCAGCAGCAGTATGAGCAGCAGCAGTGTGAGCAGCAGCAGTATGAGCAGCAGCAGTATGAGCAGCAGCAGTATGAGCAGCAGCCATGTGAGCAGCAGCAGTATGAGCAGCAGCAGTATGAGCAGCAGCAGTATGAGCAGCAGCAGTATGAGCAGCAGCAGTGTGAGCAGCAGCGGTATGAGCAGCAGCAGTATGAGCAGCAGCAGTATGAGCAGCAGCAGTGTGAGCAGCAGCGGTATGAGCAGCAGCAGCAGTGTGAGCAGCAGCAGTGTGAGCAGCAGCAGTATGAGCAGCAGCAGTATGAGCAGCAGCAGTATGAGAAGCAGCAGCAGTGTGAGCAGCAGCAGTGTGAGCAGCAGCGGTATGAGCAGCAGCAGCAGTGTGAGCAGCAGCAGTGTGAGCAGCAGCAGTGTGAGCAGCAGCAGTAAGAGCAGCAGCAGTATGAGCAGCAGCAGTGTGAGCAGCAGCAGTGTGAGCAGCAGCAGTGTGAGCAGCAGCAGTATGAGCAGCAGCAGTGTGAGCAGCAGCAGTATGAGCAGCAGCAGTGTGAGCAGCAGCAGTGTGAGCAGCAGCAGAGTGAGCAGCAGCGGTATGAGCAGCAGCAGTGTGAGCAGCAGCAGTATGAGCAGCAGTATGAGCAGCAGTATGAGCAGCAGCAGTATGAGCAGCAGCAGTATGAGCAGCAGTATGAGCAGCAGCAGTGTGAGCAGCAGTATGAGCAGCAGCAGTATGAGCAGCAGCAGTATGAGCAGCAGTGTGAGCAGCAGCAGTGTGAGCAGCAGCAGTATGAGCAGCAGTATGAGCAGCAGCAGTATGAGCAGCAGTATGAGCAGCAGTATGAGCAGCAGCAGTATGAGCAGCAGCAGTGTGAGCAGCAGCAGTATGAGCAGCAGCAGTATGAGCAGCAGCAGTGTGAGCAGCAGCAGTGTGAGCAGCAGCAGTCTGAGCAGCAGCAATATGAGCAGCAGCAGTGTGAGCAGCAGCAGTCTGAGCAGCAGCAGTCTGAGTAGCAGCAGTCTGAGCAGCAGCAGTGTGAGCAGCAGCAGTGTGAGCAGCAGCAGTGTGAGCAGCAGCAGTGTGAGCAGCAGCGGTATGAGCAGCAGCAGTGTGAGCAGCAGCAGTGTGAGCAGCGCTCAGCACCCAGGCATTATGAATCAATGTATTGTTTTGCTCCAGGTCAAACCAGCAGCACAACAACAACAACAACAACAACCAAACCTCATAAGGATTACGTTCCAAATGGTTCCTTATTCCGTTTGACCAGGGTCCGTAAGGGTCATGTGATCACCCTGTTGCAGGATAACTTTCCTGCCTATCTGAGGTTTTAAAAGGCTTCTGGGTTTTGTAATTTTCACTTTAAAATTTCAGAGTTGATTTTCCAATTAGGAAAAAATGGACCAACCCCTACATAAAATGACCATGAATTATAATCCACATCATTTCTTCACATTTCCTGTGTGTGTGTGTGTGTGTCTCTCCCAATTAATGTATATATGAAAGGACAAAGTCATTAATAACGTTCCTATTTGTATTTTTGTATTCATTATGGATCCCCATTAGTTCCTGCCAAGGCAGCAGCTACTCTTCCTGGGGTTCATTATGGATCCCCATTAGTTCCTGCCAAGGCAGCAGCTACTCTTCCTGGGGTTTATTATGGATCCCCATTAGTTCCTGCCAAGGCAGCAGCTACTCTTCCTGGGGTTTATTGTGGATCCCCATTAGTTCCTGTCAAGGCAGCAGCTACTCTTCCTGGGGTTTATTATGGATCCCCATTAGTTCCTGCCAAGGCAGCAGCTACTCTTCCTAGGGTTTATTATGGATCCCCATTAGTTCCTGCCAAGGCAGCAGCTACTCTTCCTGGGGTTTATTATGGATCCCCATTAGTTCCTGCCAAGGCAGCAGCTACTCTTCCTGGGGTTTATTGTGGATCCCCATTAGTTCCTGCCAAGGGAGCAGCTACTCTTCCTGGGGTTTATTATGGATCCCCATTAGTTCCTGCCAAGGCAGCAGCTACTCTTCCTGGGGTTTATTGTGGATCCCCACTAGTTCCTGCCAAGGCAGCAGCTACTCTTCCTGGGGTTTATTGTGGATCCCCACTAGTTCCTGCCAAGGCAGCAGCTACTCTTCCTGGGGTTTATTATGGATCCCCATTAGTTCCTGCCAAGGCAGCAGCTACTCTTCCTGGGGTTTATTATGGATCCCCACTAGTTCCTGCCAAGGCAGCAGCTACTCTTCCTGGGGTTTATTATGGATCCCCATTAGTTCCTGCCAAGGCAGCAGCTACTCTTCCTGGGGTTTATTATGGATCCCCACTAGTTCCTGCCAAGGCAGCAGCTACTCTTCCTGGGGTTTATTATGGATCCCCATTAGTTCCTGTCAAGGCAGCAGCTACTCTTCCTGGGGTTTATTATGGATCGCCATTAGTTCCTGCCAAGGCAGCAGCTACTCTTCCTGGGGTTTATTATGGATCGCCATTAGTTCCTGCCAAGGCAGCAGCTACTCTTCCTGTGGTTTATTATGGATCCCCACTAGTTCCTGCCAAGGCAGAAGCTACTCTTCCTGGGGTTTATTATGGATCACCATTAGTTCCTGCCAAGACAGCAGCTACTCTTCCTGGGGTTTATTATGGATCGCCATTAGTTCCTGCCAAGGCAGCAGCTACTCTTCCTGTGGTTTATTATGGATCCCCACTAGTTCCTGCCAAGGCAGCAGCTACTCTTCCTGGGGTTTATTATGGATCCCCATTAGTTCCTGCCAAGGCAGCAGCTACTCTTCCTGTGGTTTATTATGGATCCCCATTAGTTCTTGTCAAGACAGCAGCTACTCTTCCTGGGGTTTATTATGGATCCCCATTAGTTCTTGTCAAGACAGCAGCTACTCTTCCTGGGGTTTATTATGGATCCCCATTAGTTCCTGCCAAGGCAGCAGCTACTCTTCCTGGGGTTTATTATGGATCCCCATTAGTTCCTGTCAAGGCAGCAGCTACTCTTCCTGGGGTTTATTATGGATCCCCATTAGTTCCTACCAAGGCAGAAGCTACTCTTCCTGTGGTTTATTATGGATCCCCATTAGTTCCTGTCAAGGCAGCAGCTACTCTTCCTGGGGTTTATTATGGATCCCCATTAGTTCCTGCCAAGGCAGCAGCTACTCTTCCTGGGGTTTATTATGGATCCCCATTAGTTCCTGCCAAGGCAGCAGCTACTCTTCCTGGGGTTTATTATGGATCCCCACTAGTTCCAGCCAAGGCAGCAGCTACTCTTCCTGGGGTTTATTATGGATCCCCATTAGTTCCTGCCAAGGCAGCAGCTACTCTTCCTGGGGTTTATTATGGATCCCCATTAGTTCCTGCCAAGGCAGCAGCTACTCTTCCTGGGGTTTATTATGGATCCCCATTAGTTCCTGCCAAGGCAGCAGCTACTCTTCCTGGGGTTTATTATGGATCCCCATTAGTTCCTGCCAAGGCAGCAGCTACTCTTCCTGGGGTTTATTATGGATCCCCATTAGTTCCTGCCAAGGCAGCAGCTACTCTTCCTGGGGTTTATTATGGATCCCCACTAGTTCCTGCCAAGGCAGCAGCTACTCTTCCTGGGGTTTATTATGGATCCCCACTAGTTCCTGCCAAGGCAGCAGCTACTCTTCCTGGGGTTTATTATGGATCCCCATTAGTTCCTGCCAAGGCAGAAGCTACTCTTCCTGTGGTTTATTATGGATCCCCATTAGTTCCTGCCAAGGCAGCAGCTACTCTTCCTGGGGTTTATTATGGATCCCCATTAGTTCCTGTCAAGGAAACAGCTACTCTTCCTGGGGTTTATTATGGATCCCCATTAGTTCCTGCCAAGGCAGCAGCTACTCTTCCTGGGGTTTATTGTGGATCCCCAGTAGTTCCTGCCAAGGCAGCAGCTACTCTCCCTGGGGTTTATTATGGATCCCATTAGTTCCTGCCAAGGCAGCAGCTAATCTTCCTGGGGTTTATTATGGATCCCCATTAGTTCCTGCCAAGGCAGCAGCTATGCTTCCTAGGATTTATTATGGATCGTCATTAGTTCCTGCCAAGGCAGCAGCTACTCTTCCTAGGGTTTATTATGGATCCCCATTAGTTCCTGCCAAGGCAGCAGCTACTCTTCCTGGGGTTAATTATGGATCGCCATTAGTTCCTGCCAAGGCAGGAGCTACTCTTCTTGAGGTTTATTATGGCTCCCCATTAGTTCCTGCCAAGGCAGCAACTACTCTTCCTGGGGTTTATTATGGATCGCCTTTAGTTCCTGCCAATTTTTTTATTATTTATTTATCCGTTATTTTACCAGGTAAGTTGACTGAGAACACGCTCTCATTTGCAGCAACGACCTGAGGAATAGTCACAGGGGAGAGGAGGGGGATGAATGAGCCAATTGTAAAGCAGCTACTCTTCCTGGGGTTTATGTTGGATCCCCATTAGTTACTGTCGAGACAGCAGCTACTCTTCCTGGGGTTTATGGGGCTGGCCCTCGCTTCATATTCGTCGCCAAACCCACTGGCTCCAGGTCATCTATAAGTCTTTGCTAGGTTAAGCCCTGCCTTATCTCAGCTCACTGGTCACCATAGCAGCACCCACCCATAGCACACGCTCCAGTAGGTATATCTCACTGGTCACCCCCAAAGCCAACTCCTCATAACACTTCACAACAATACACACAAATCTCCACATAAAATAATGGAATTAAGAAGTATATAAATATTAGGATGAGCAATGTCGGAGTGGCATTGACTAAAATACAGTAGAATAGATTACAGTATATACATATGAAGCTCAGGGATTCGATCTAGCAACCTTTCGGTTACTGGCCCAACGCTCTAACCACTAGGCTATCTGCCGCCCCAAGGTTCTGTGAGGGTTAACATGCTTAAATGTCTGACTCACTTCATTATGGGGTATTGTGTGTAGACTGATGAGTAAATATAACAATTTTATACATTTCAGAATAAGGCTGTAATGTATCAAAATGTGGAAAAAGTCAAGGGGTCTGAATATTTTCCAAATGCACTGTACATTTGCTTGTTCTTGAACTGAGCCTCAATCCAAATTGCACCTGGTTCTAGTACTTCGTTGGTTGTATGCACCAAGCTTGGCACACCTGTATTTGGGGAGTTTCTCCCATTTCTTCTCTGCATACCCTCTCAATCTCTGTCAGGTTGGATGGGCAGCAACGCTGCACAGCTATTTTCAGGTCTCTCCAGAGATGTTTGATAGGGTTCAAGTCCGGGCTCTGGCTGGGCCACTCAAGGACATTCAGAAACTTGTCACGAAGCCACATCTGTGTGGTTTTGGCTGTGTGCTTAGGATCATTGTCCTGTTGGAAGGTGAACCTTCACCCCAGTCTGAGGTCCTGAGCGCTCTGGAGCAGGTTTTCATCAAGGATCTCTCTGCACTTTGCGCCGTTCATCTTTCCCTTGATCCTGACTTGTCTCCCAGTCCCTGCCACTCAAAAACTTCCCCACATCATGATGCTGCCACCAACATTCTTCGCCGTAGGGATAGGGCCAGGTTTCCTCCAGACGTGACGCTTGGCATTCAGGCCAAATAGTTCAATCTTGGTTTCATCAGACCAGAGAATCTTGTTTCTCATGGTCTGAGAGTCCTTGTGCCTGTCATGTATCTTTTACTGAGGAGTGGTTCCATCTGCTGCAGAGATAGTTGTCCTTTTTTAAGTTTCTCCCATCTCCACAGAGAAACTCTGGAGCGACCATCGGGTTCTTGGTCACCTCTCTGACCAAGGCCCCAAGGCCCTTCTCCCCTGATTGCTCAGTTTAGCCAGGCGGCCAGCTCTAGAAAGAGTCTTGGTGATTCCAAACTTCTTCCATTTAAGAATGATGGGGGCCACTATGTTCTTGGGGACCTTCAACGCTGCAGACATGTTTTTGTACCCTTCCATAGATCTGTGCCTCAACACAATCCTGTCTCGAAGCTCTACGGACAATTCCTTCGACCTCATGGCTTGGTTTTTGCTCTGACATGCACAGTCAACTGTGGGACCTTATATAGACAGGTGTATGCCTTTCCAAATGTTGTCCAATCAATTTAATTTACCACAGCTGGACTTCAATCAAGTTGTAGAAACATCTAAATGATGATCAATGGAAACAGGATGCACCTGAGCTCAACTTTGATTCTCATAGCAAATGTTATTTCCAACTCCTCCGTAAATCTAGCTGCATGTTGAACGTTGAGATTGCCGAAAGGCCAGTATCTTTGGCAATGACGTAGTGGCAAGAAGCGGAATGTCAGCTAAACAGACTGGAACCCAGACTAGAGATAGTCAATCCCCTCCTGGATCAAGATCCCCTTTGCCTAAATTGTTTTTGTGCATAAAACAAATTAACAATATTAGCAATAGGAACAAACACATGTAAGGAAAACAACAATGAAGGCAATGTGAGCCCCAGCCAGAAAATGTGCCAGGGGGAAAATCTTGTGTAAGACCGTGCAAATGTCGGCATACTTGATATCCGGAAACACTGGGGAAGCGCCTGCCACTCACTACAGCACCAATCCCTCACTACAGCCCCAGTCACTCACTACAGCGCCAGTCCCTCACTACAGCGACTGCCAATCACTACAGCGCATACCCCTCACCACAACGCCAGTCACTCACTACAGCGCCAGTCCCTCAACACTCAATACAGGCATCTGCATCCGTGTGCGTGTGTTTCCATTAAAGTATGTGTGTCAGAGGAGGCTGCTGATGGGAGGACGGCTCATAATAATGGAATGGTATCATCAACTTCAACCACATGGTTTCCGTTCCATTGACACCATTCCAGCCCGTATTCACCTCAGCAGCCTCCACTGGTGTGCGTCTATCGATGTGTGTGTGTTGGTTAGGCAGCGGTAGAAACATGTTGACCTGTGTTTATTTATCCCTGTGAGAGTGGGTGTAAGCCAGGGAACCCATACTGACCTGTGTTTATTTATCCCTGTGGGAGTGGGTGTAAGCCAGGGAACCACATTGACCTGTGTTTATTTATCCTGTGGGAGTGGGTGTAAGCCAGGGAACCCATACTGACCTGTGTTTATTTATCCTGTGGGAGTGGGTGTAAGCCAGGGAACCCATACTGACCTGTGTTTATTTATCCTGTGGGAGTGGGTGTAAGCCAGGGAACCCATACTGACCTGTGTTTATTTATCCTGTGGGAGTGGGTGTAAGCCAGGGAACCACATTGACCTGTGTTTATTTATCCCTGTGGGAGTGGGTGTAAGCCAGGGAACCCATACTGACCTGTGTTTATTTATCCTGTGGGAGTGGGTGTAAGCCAGGGAACCACATTGACCTGTGTTTATTTATCCTGTGGGAGTGGGTGTAAGCCAGGGAACCCATACTGACCTGTGTTTATTTATCCTGTGGGAGTGGGTGTAAGCCAGGGAACCACATTGACCTGTGTTTATTTATCCTGTGGGAGTGGGTGTAAGCCAGGGAACCACATTGACCTGTGTTTATTTATCCCTGTGGGAGTGGGTGTAAGCCAGGGAACCCATACTGACCTGTGTTTATTTATCCTGTGGGAGTGGGTGTAAGCCAGGGAACCATATTGCGGAGTTGACTTGAGCTAGGGTGCACAGTACGACCACTCTGGCTATTCAGCCTCTCTGATGGGAACAGACGTGTGTGTGTGTGTTTGTGTGTCTGTGTGTGTGTGTGTCTGTGTGTGTGTGTCTGTGTGTGTGTCAGTGTGCATGTGTCATTGTGTGTGTGTGTGTGTGTGTGTGTGTGTGTGTGTGTGTGTGAGAACAGAAGTCACTGTTTGTGTGGTGGGAATTACAGCCATCTGTATTTGACAGACCCCATGCTGGACTAAGGCTGTTACCTCATGCTGGAGTGTGTGTGTGTGTGTATGACTGGTGGGTTGGCATGGAGAAAGATTTGACTTGCATAAACGTCACACACACACACACACACACACACACACACACACAAAAAATCAAAGCGGAACCAAACCCCTTTCTGTTTTTTTTCTTGGACAGTATAGGATGTCAAGGCTTAGAACAATGGAGATGGTTCTACACGTGTAGCATCTTTATTTGAGACGGTCTGCTAAAGCAGGAAAATAATCCTGCAGCAAAAGGACATTTGAATGAATTATTATTTTAATGAATGGACATTTTTCCAGGGGTTGATACATTTTTCATAAAGCAAAATAAACTCAGAAAAGTCAAACTGGAAATTAAAAACTTTGGAAGCCTTTTTACATGTGTCTTTTAGCAGATACTCTTATCCAGATCTACTTACAGTAAGTAGTGAGTCATTTAACAGACTCTCTTATCCAGAGCCACTACAGTAGTGAGTCAGTTAGCAGACTCTCTTATCCAGATCTACTTACAGTAAGTAGTGAGTCATTTAACAGACTCTCTTATCCAGAGCCACTACAGTAGTGAGTCAGTTAGCAGACTCTCTTATCCAGAGCCACTACAGTAGTGAGTCATTTAACAGACTCTCTTATCCAGAGCCACTACAGTAGTGATTCATTTAACAGACTCTCTTATCCAGAGCCACTACAGTAGTGAGTCATTTAACAGACTCTCTTATCCAGAGCCACTACAGTAGTGAGTCATTTAACAGACTCTCTGATCCAGAGACACTACAGTAGTGAGTCAGTTAGCAGACTCTCTTATCCAAAGCCACTACAGTAGTGAGTCAGTTAGCAGACTCTCTTATCCAAAGCCACTACAGTAGTGAGTCATTTAACAGACTCTCTTATCCAGAGCCACTACAGTAGTGAGTCAGTTAGCAGACTCTCTTATCCAAAGCCACTACAGTAGTGAATCATTTAGCAGACTCTCTTATCCAAAGCCACTACAGTAGTGAATCATTTAGCAGACTCTCTTATCCAGCGACACTACAGTAGTGAGTCATTTAGCAGACTCTCTTATCCAGAGCCACGACAGTAGTGAGTCACTTTCAATGTTTTGCTCACTAACTCTTCTCCCATCAGCTTTTGCTAGTCTTTTATGATTTTGCTAACATTTCCCAACTTTCTCTCCTTCTGCTCTCTCTGAAACTTGTTTACATTGCTTGTGTTCTCTCTCCCCATCTCTCTCTCTCTCTCTGAAACTTGTTTACATTGCTTGTGTTCTCTCTCCCCATCTCTCTCTCTCTCTCTGAAACTTGTTTACATTGCTTGTGTTCTCTCTCCCCATCTCTCTCTCTCTCTCTCTCTCTCTCTGAAACTTGTTTACGTTGCTTGTGTTCTCTCTCCCCATCTCTCTCTCTCTCTCTCTCTCTCTCTGTTGGTCCCATGTTTTATGAGCTGAAATAAAGATCCCTGACATTTTCCATATGCACAAAAAAACGCTTATTTCTCTAAAATATTTTGCACACCTTTGTTTACATCCCTGTTAGTGAGCATTTCTCCTTTTGCCCAGATAATCCATCCATCTGACAGGTGTGGCATACCAAGAAGCTGATTAAACGGCATGATCGTTACAAACATGCACCTTGTGCTGGGGACAATAAAAGGCGAGTTTTGAGGGAGCGTGCAATTGTTATGCTTACTGCAGGAATGTCTACCAGAGCTGTTGCCAGAGAATGGAATGTTCATTTCTCTACCATAAGCCGCCTCCAACATTGTTTTAGAGAATTTGTCAGTAGGTCCAACAGTACGTTAGCCCAGGACCTCCACATCCGGGCTTCTTCACCCGCGGGATCGTCTGAGACCAGCCACACGAACAGCTTATGAAATTGAGGAGTATTTCTATCTGTAATAAAACACTTTTCTGATTGGCTAGGCCTGACTCTCAAGTGGGTGGGCCTATACCCTCCTAGGCCCACCCATGGCTGTGCCCCTGTCCAGTCATAGATCTCTCTCTTATTATTTACATTGCCAAAATGAAATAGATAACAAACAGAAGTGAAATAAGCCCACCCAAAAAATAGAAAGTAAACATTTGCACTTTGTCATAACACTGTATATGGTGATAATACGACATTTGAAATGTCTCTATTCCTTTTGAAACTTTTGCTGAGTCTAAAAACTCTCTTTCTCTCTCTCATCCATACTTTCTCTCCCTCACCACCTCTTTCTCTCTGAACATTCTGCACATCTCTGTAGTCTGTCCTCCTGGCAGCTGGGGCTTTGTTCCTCCCTCCTCCTCTCCTTTCTGGTCAGGTACAGGTGCACTCTTTCTACTCTTTCTGTGTTCTACTTTTCTTTCTACAGCTTCTCTAGTCACTGTAGCTTACCTCATGCATTTCAAGTGTGTGTGTGTGTGTGTGTGTGTGTCAGTGTGCATGTGTCATTGTGTGTGTGTGTGCACGTGTTGTGTGTGTGTGTGCACGTGTCGTGTGTGTGTGTGTGTGTGTGTGTGTGTGTCAGTGTGTGTGTGTGTCAGTGTGTGTGTGTGTCAGTGTGCACGTGTCATTGTGTGTGTGTGTGCACGTGTCGTGTGTGTGTGTGCACGTGTCGTGTGTGTGTGTGTGTGTGTGCACATGTCGTGTGCACGTGTGTGTGTGTGTGTATGTGTGTGTGTGCGTGTGTGTGTTTGTGTTTGCCAAAGGAGGTTGGTGGGAGGACCAATAGGAGGACATTGTAATGTCTGGAATGGAATGAACAGAGCAGAGTCAAATTGGGTTTTCGTGCGTTTGATGTGTTTGATACCATTTCATTATTCCATTCCAGCCATTAGAATGAGCCCGTCCTCCTACACGCACCTCGTCGCCAGCCTCCTCTGGTGTGTACTAACGAGCCTGTTGTTGTTGTTTGTGCCAGTGTTCTCTCCCAGGGTGGTGGGCATCGCGTTGGCACGCTACGACTTCAGCTCCAGAGACACCAGAGAGCTGTCTCTACAAGAGGGAGACGTAGTCAAGATCTACACCAAGATGGCTAACGGCTGGTGGAAGGGAGAGGTCAACGGCAGGGTGAGTTTATATCTCTAGTGGAAGGGAGAGGTCAACGACAGGGTGAGTTTATATCTCTGGTGGAAGGGAGAGATCAATGGCAGGGTGAGTTTATCTCTCTGGTGGAAGGGAGAGGTCAACGGCAGGGTGAGTTTATATCTCTGGTGGAAGGAGAGGTCAACGGCAGGGTGAGTTTATATCTCTGGTGGAAGGAGAGGTCAACGGCAGAGTGAGTTTATATCTCTGGTGGAAGGAGAGGTCAACGGCAGGGTGAGTTTATATCTCTGGTGGACAGGGGAGGTCAACGGCAGGGTGAGTTTATATCTCTGGTGGAAGGAGAGGTCAACGGCAGAGTGAGTTTATATCTCTGGTGGAAGGAGAGGTCAACGGCAGGGTGAGTTTATATCTCTGGTGGACAGGGGAGGTCAACGGCAGGGTGAGTTTATATCTCTGGTGGAAGGGAGAGGTCAACGGCAGGGTGAGTTTATATCTCTAGTGGAAGGAGAGGTCAACGGCAGGGTGAGTTTATATCTCTGGTGGAAGGAAGAGGTCAACGGCAGGGTGAGTTTATATCTCTGGTGGACAGGGGAGGTCAACGGCAGAGTGAGTTTATATCTCTGGTGGAAGGAGAGGTCAACGGCAGGGTGAGTTTATATCTCTGGTGGAAGGAAGAGGTCAACGGCAGGGTGAGTTTATATCTCTGGTGGACAGGGGAGGTCAACGGCAGAGTGAGTTTATATCTCTGGTGGAAGGAGAGGTCAACGGCAGGGTGAGTTTATATCTCTGGTGGACAGGGGAGGTCAACGGCAGGGTGAGTTTATATCTCTGGTGGAAGGGAGAGGTCAACGGCAGGGTGAGTTTATATCTCTGGTGGAAGGGAGAGGTCAACGACAGGGTGAGTTTATATCTCTGGTGGACAGGGGAGGTCAACGGCAGGGTGAGTTTATATCTCTGGTGGTAGGGAGTGGTCAACGGCAGGGTGAGTTTATATCTCTGGTGGAAGGGAGAGGTCAACGGCAGGGTGAGTTTATATCTCTGGTGGAAGGGAGAGGTCAACGTCAGGGTGAGTTTATATCTCTGGTGGAAGGAGAGGTCAACGGCAGGGTGAGTTTATATCTCTGGTGGAAGGGAGAGGTCAACGGCAGGGTGAGTTTATATCTCTGGTGGAAGGGAGAGGTCAACGGCAGGGTGAGTTTATATCTCTGGTGGAAGGGAGAGGTCAACGTCAGGGTGAGTTTATATCTCTGGTGGAAGGAGAGGTCAATGGCAGGGTGAGTTTATATCTCTGGTGGTAGGGAGAGGTCAACGGCAGGGTGAGTTTATATCTCTGGTGGAAGGGAGAGCTCAACGGCAGGGTGAGTTTATATCTCTAGTGGAAGGGAGAGGTCAACGGCAGGGTGAGTTTATATCTCTGGTGGAAGGGAGAGGTCAACGGCAGGGTGAGTTTATATCTCTGGTGGAAGGAGAGGTCAACGGCAGGGTGAGTTTATATCTCTGGTGGAAGGAGAGGTCAACGGCAGGGTGAGTGTATATCTCTAGTGGAAGGGTGAGGTCAACGAAAGGGTGAGTTTTTATCTCTGGTGGAAGGGCGAGGTCAACGGCAGGGTGAGTTTATATCTCTGGTGGAAGGGAGAGGTCAACGACAGGGTGAGTTTATATCTCTGGTGGAAGGGAGAGGTCAACTGCAGGGTGATTTTATATCTCTGGTGGAAGGGAGAGGTCAACGGCAGGGTGAGTTTATATATCTGGTGTTAGGGAGAGGTCAACGGCAGGGTGAGTTTATATCTCTGGTGGTAGGGAGAGGTCAACGGCAGGGTGAGTTTATATCTCTAGTGGTAGGGAGAGGTCAACAGCAGGGTGAGTTTATATCTCTGGTGGAAAGGGAGAGGTCAATGGCAGGGTGAGTTTATATCTCTGGTGGAAGGAGAGGTCAACGGCAGGGTGAGTTTATATCTCTGGTGGAAGGAGAGGTCAACGGCAGGGTGAGTTTATATCTCTGGTGGAAGGAGAGATCAACGGCAGGGTGAGTTTATATCTCTGGTGGACAGGGGAGGTCAACAGCAGGGTGAGTTTATATCTCTGGTGGAAGGAGAGGTCAACGGCAGGGTGAGTTTATATCTCTGGTGGACAGGGGAGGTCAACAGCAGGGGGAGTCTTTCATCCCACTTTAATTGAAACATGACTTCCTTCCGTCTGTGAAAGGTCATGTTCTCCCTGCCGGTGAATCCAACGTTCCTGATCTTTGTTTAGATGATAATGGATTTTGTGTCAGTGATCTTTTCCATATGATTTCCATTTTACAGTGACGTGTTTTTATTGTTGGCAGGTGGGCTGGTTCCCCTCTACATATGTGGAAGAGGAAGACTGAGCTGGTTGATTAAACCTCAGCTCTCAGGTGACACGGCTATAGCCCACACTGCACTACGGCTCCAGACATCCTCCAGGTTGTGGAGCCACAGCATCCTGGCACTCTGATAGAACTCAGACAAGACAAAAGCCCCAAGCCAGACAGATGGAAGTAGGAAATGCCCTCTATCCTCATCCATCCTCACCCTACCTCACCCATCCTCAACACACCCATCCTCCTCAACACACCCCACCTCAGCCCCTCCCTCCCATCCTCACCCCTCCTCACCCTTCCTAACCCCTCTCCACCTCATCCCCTCCTCACCCATCCCATCCTCACCCCTCCTCACCCCTCCCCACCTCATCCCATCCTCACCCCTCCCCACCCCATCCCCTCCTCACCCATCCCATCCTCACCCCTCCCCACCTCATCACCTCCACCCCTCCCTACCTCACCCCTCCTCACCCATCCCCTCCTCACCCCTCACCACCTCACCCCTTCCCACCTCATCCCATCCTCACCCCTCCCCACCCCATCCCCTCCTCACCCATCCCATCCTCACCCCTCCCCACCTCACCCCTTCCCACCTCATCACTCCTTATGACCTGCACTGTTTTATTCTGACTGCACTATAGACTCCAGACTTAATGTAGAGACACTCCCTCCCTGGTTGAGAGTCAAACTTGATGAAGCTGGTCTTCTCTTACCTTGTGTTGTTATTGATAACGTCACTGGTTAGTCTGACAGATTAGTAAATTATTAAACACTCTTGGCACGAAAGCAAGAGATTTTTCTGCTTTTCTACACCCACAGTGTTTGAAGACTGTACACAATGTTGAAGACTTGTTTTGTTGTGCTAAAATGATTCCATTATGTGACCGCTATGCTCCCCTTATATACAGTGAGTTCCAGAAGTATTGGGACAGTGATATTTGCATCTGCATTGCTTGCTGTTTGGGGTTTTAGGCTGGGTTTCTGTACAGCACTTTGAGATATCAGCTGATGTAAGAAGGGCTATATAAATACATTTGATTGGTTGATTGATTTGTTGTTGTTGTTTTGGCTCTGTACTCTGTACTCTGTAAATGAAACAATGACTGAGGTTCAATTGCAGACTGTCAGCTTTAATTTTAGGGTATTTTCATCCATATCAGGTGAACCTTTTTTTTGACACAATACATTATTTATCATTAATTTTGGTTGGGCACAAAATAATCTGAAACACAACCAAAGCAAACAGCAAATGCATCCAACAAATGTGTAGAGTCACTAGCTTGACGTAGTCATTACTATGCTATGAATATGGGACCAAATACTACACCTTCTACTACTACTAATACACATATAAGTGAATTTGTCCCAATACTTTTGGTCCAATAAAATGGGGGGGGGGGGGGGGGGACTATGTACACAAAGTGCTGTAATTTCTAAACAGTTTATCCGATACGATTGCAAAATACCCTCAAATTAAAGCTGACAGTCTGCAATTTAACCTCATTGTATTTGTTTTCCAATCCAAAGTGCTGGAGTAAAAACAACAACAAATGTGTTACTGTCCCAATACTTTTAGAGATCACTGTATGACATTACCTGTTTCCTGTATAACAGGGTTCCCCCCCCCCGAAAAAAAATATTAAAATAAGTTTTAAATTGTTGGACATAAAAAAATAAATAAATAAAAAACACCAGCAAATCAGCTCCAAATTATGTTCTTTTAGAGAATCTATTCCAAAGTATTCCCCATGCATAATCGAGAGAAATATGTGATCATATATATAAATGTAAAAGTGATAAAGTGTTTGTCAAATATGGTATCTGTTTGTGGCTTCTTGCAGTCACTTTGCAGTCTACAAATGATTTGTAATGATGTTCCCGGGCCCCCACCATCCCTTCAGAATCTATTGGCTGATCTCTGCTATATAAGAACAATCACTGATATTGTTATTGATTCCTGTTGAATGTGACAATCATCCCTCTATACTGCACCCATTGTTCACCTGTGTTTTTTTCTCATCAGGAGATTTGTTTAAATAGCAATTCAGTAGTTAGCCAGAAAAAAACAAAGCATATTTAGCCTCCAGATTATGGCCAAGTATTATCTCCTGTACATCATTTTGATGGGTGGCCATGTAAACTTTGCCGGACCGAGTTTGACGTCGACCTAAAATCATTACAGAGTCGAACTGAGAGACGGTTTCTTAATTTTGGCTTATTCAAGACAATCCAATTTTGTTCAGTTTGAGTGAAAAGACCACTTGATGCTTAAAGCAAATACATATTTAATGTTCATGTTTTTTTCACGGTGTTAAAAGTCACTTCCTTGTTGAATGCTGATGTCATCCTCTATGTTGAATTATATTTTCTGAAATGTGTAATGCAGTTCCTGTTTTTATTTTTTATTTGTTATTAACATTTATTAAATCATTTGTATTACTATGAAGTGTTATTTCATGTGTACTACATTAAAATTATTTAGGTAAATTCTGCACAAAAGTTCAAGCCTGCTTCAGCCAACGCTTCTGAAAAATAGTCGTGCAACAGTGTCACGCACACATAAGTCCCCCTGCAACAAGGGGCCAAAATAAATCGAATCAAAGTTTATTGCTGGCGTACACAGATTTGCAGGTGTTACAGCAGGTGCAGAAAAATGCTTGTTACTTGCTCCAACGGGGCAATAGAATCTCAACAAGAAATTATGAAACGCCAGAATGAGTCCAATTTAACAATCCAAAAGGAGATATATTATAGTCAGCCGTGTGAGAATGGAGAATATAAATACGTAGTGTGTATAGACAGTAGATCATTGGAAAAATAAAATGGTACTTAGAGTAGTAGGTATATTAGGATGAGCTATGTAGAGAATACAGTATTTACATACACAGTGAGTAAACAAAAGTACATAAACAATAAATGAAGTGACCAGTGTTCAAGTACTTTTTAATAATTTGTTTTACCTTTATGCAACTTGGCAAGTCAGTTAAGAAAAAAATCTTATTTTCAATGATGGCCTAGGAACAGTGGGTTTAACTGCCTTGTTCAGGGGCAGAACGACAGATTTTTACTTTGGGGATTCGATCTTGCAAACTTCCGGTTACTAGTCCAACACTCTAACCACTAAGCTACCGACCCCCTGCCACATGGGGAATGTACTGTATATAGACGGCTAGTGATGGTCCTGCTAAGACTAACGGTCCTGCTAAGACTAACGGTCCTGCTAAGATGCTAAGACTAATGGTCCTGCTCAGACTAATGGTCCTGCTAAGACTAATGGTCCTGCTAAGACTAATGGTCCTGCCAAGACTAGTGGTCCTGCTAAGACTAATGGTCCTGTTAAGACAAAAGGTCCTGCTAAGACAAATGGTCCTACTAAGATCAATGGTCCTACTAAGACTACTCTTCCTCTTCTTCATCTTCCCTTTCCTATCCCTCTCTCCTCCAATCCTCCTATCCTCCTCTCATCCTCTTTTCCTCTCCTCCCATCCTCCTAACCTTCTCTCCTCCCATCCTCCTATCCTCCCTCCTATCCCCCTCTCCTCCTATCCTCCTCTCATCCTCTTTTCCTCTCCTCCCATCCTCTTATACTTCACTCCTCCCATCCTCCTATCCTCCCTCCTATCCCTCTCTCCTCATATCCTCCTCTCATCCTCTTATCCTTCTCTCCTCCCATCCTCCTCTCATTCTCTTTTCCTCTCCACCCATCCTCCTATTCTCCCTCCTATACCTCTCTCCTCCTATCCTCCTCTCATCCTCCTATCCTTCTCTCCTCCTATCCTCCCATCCTTCTCTCATCCTCTTATCCTTCTCTCCTCCCATCCTCCTTATCCTCCCTCCTATCCCTCTCTTCTCCTCTCCTCCCATTATCTTCTCCTCATATCCTCCCATCCTCTCATCCTATTTTCCTCTCCTCCCATCCTCTTATCCTTCTCTCCTCCCATCCTCCTATCCTCCCTCCTATCCCTCTCTCCTCATATCCTCCCATCCTCCTCTCATTCTCTTCTCCTCTCCTCCCATCCTCCTATCCTCCCTCCTATCCCTCTCTTCTCCTCTCCTCCCATTCTCTTCTCCTCATATCCTCCCATCCTCCTCTCATCCTCTTTTCCTCTCCTCCCATCCTCTTATCCTTCTCTCCTCCCATCCTCCTATCCTCCCTCCTATCCCTCTCTCCTCCTATCCTCCTCTCATCCTCTTTTCCTCTCCTCTCATCCTCTTATACTTCTCTCCTCCCATCCTCCTATCCTCCCTCCTATCCCTCTCTCCTCCTATCCTCCTCTCATCCTCTTATCCTTCTCTCCTCCCATCCTCCTCTCATTCTCTTCTCCTCTCCACCCATCCTCCTATTCTCCCTCCTATCCCTCTCTCCTATCCTCCTCTCATCCTCCTATCCTTCTCTCCTCCCATCCTCCCATCCTCCCTCCTATCCCTCTCTCCTCCTATCCTCTTCTCATCCTATTTTCCTCTTCTCCCATCCTCCTATCCTTCTCTCCTCCCATTCTCCTATCCTCCTTCCTATCCTTCTCTCCTCCTATCCTCCCATCCTCCTCTCATCCTCTTATCCTTCTCTTCTCCCATCCTCCTATCCTCCCTCCTATCCCTCTCTCCTCCCATCCTCCTATTCTCCTCTCATTCTCTCCTCCTCTCCTCCCATCCTCCTATCCCCCCTCCTATCCCTCTCTCCTCCTATCCTCCCATCCTCCTCTCAACCTCTTATCCTTCTCTCCTCCTATCCTCCCTCCTGTCCCTCTCTCCTCCCATCCTCCTATCCTCCTTTCATTCTCTCCTCCTCTCCTCCCATCCCCCTATCCTCCCTCCTATCCCTCTCTCCTCCTATCCTCCCATCCTCCTCTCATTCTCTTCTCCTCCCATCCTCTTGTCCTCCTCTCATTCTCCTCTCCTCCCATCCTCTTGTCCTCCTCTCATTCTCCTCTCCTCCCATCCTCTTGTCCTCCTCATATCCACAGTGATGAAAGTCAACAGCAGGGATTTGGACACAGCATCTCAACAGAGAGAAACAAAAATGGGAGATCGATGGAGAACTAGGGAGATAGAGAAATGGAGAGTGGCAGAGTCAAAAGCCCTGTATCATACTTCAGCTGTCTGTATGATCTATTTAACCCACAGCTTCTCTCGCTCAGTCCCCCCAGATCATTCTATGGAGTTAAACAAGGATTTAGGAGGGTCTGGAGCAGGCTTCAAATAGTATTAGAGCTTTCAAATATTCTCCTAAAGGAGTTAACTTTCCAATATACTTTTTTAAAAAACTGACAGCTTTCTAGACAGCTTCCTATTCAATCAGTCAAATTACTAATTATTTCCCTATCCTGATGGTGAAACTCTAGCCTCTAGGCACCTGGCTGCTTTATTTTACACTTACATTGTAGTCATTTAGCAAACGCAGAGAGACTTACAGTTAGTACATTCATCTTAAGATAGCTAGGCAGGACTACCTGTCACGACTACCACCGAAGTCGGTCCCTCTCCTTGTTCGGCGGTCGGCGTCGCCGGCCTTCTAGCCATCGCTGATCCACCTTTAATTTTCCATTTGTTTTGTCTTGTCTTCCCACACACCTGTTTCCAATTCCATAATTTATTGTTCTGTATTTAACCCTCTGTTCCCCCTCATGTCCTTGTCCGGGATTGTTGATTGTAAGAGTTTGTGCCCGTTATGTCTGGCGTGCGAAGGGTTTCGTCCCCATTGTATTTATTTATTGTTTGGGTTCACTGTGATTTGTATTATTAAACTGCACCGTTGTAACACAGTCTTTGCTCTCCTGTGCCTGACTTCTCTGACGCCACATTACATTACCATATATCACAGTCACATTAAGTACCTTTTTCTTCAATAAAGTACACTCGGAAAGTATTCAGACCCTTTCTCTTTTTCTACATTTTGTTACGTTACAGCCTTATTCTAAAATGGATTAAAACAATATAGAATCTCATCATTCCACACGGAATACCCCATAATAACAAAGTGAGAACAGGATATTACATATTTACTTATTTACATAAGTATTCGGACCCTTTGCTATGAGAATCAAAATTTGAGCTCAGGTGCGTCTTGTTTCCATTTATCTTCCTTGAGATGTACCTAAAACTTGATTGGAAAATTCAATTGATTGGACATGATTTGGAAAGATACACACCTGTCTATATAAGGTCCCACAAATTGCTGCAGCATTGAAGGTCCCCAAGAACACAGCACAGTGGCCTCCATCATTCTTAAATGGAAGAAGTCTGGAACCACGAAGACTCTTTCTAGAGCTGGCCGCCCGGCCAAACTGAGCAATCGGGGGAGAAGGGCCTTGGTCAGGGAGGTGACCAAGATCCTGATGGTCACTCTAACAGAGCTCCAGAGTTTCTCTGTGGAGATGGGAGAACTTCTGTCTGTGCAGCATTCCACCAATCAGGCCTTTATGGTAGAGTGGCCAGAAGAAAGCCACTCCTCAGTAAAAAGCACATGGCAGCCCTTTTGGAATTTACCTAAAGGACATTCAGACAATGAGAAACAAATCAAATGTATTTATATAGGCCTGCTTACATCAGCTGATATCTCCAAGTGCTGTACAGAAACCCAGCCTAAAACCCCAAACAGCAAGCAATGCAGGTGTAGAAGCACGGTGGCTAGGAAAAACTCACTAGCAAGGCCAAAACCTAGGAAGAAACCTAGAGAGGAACCAGGCTATGAGGGGTGGCCAGTCCTCTTCTGGCTGTGCCGGGTGGAGATTATAACAGAACATGTTAAAAGATGTTAAAATGTTCATAAATGACCAGCATGGTCAAATAATAATATCACAGTAGTTGTCGAGGGTGCAACAAGTCAGCACCTCAGGAGTAAATGTCAGTTGGCTTTTCATAGAAACAAGATTCTCTGGTCTGATGAAACCAAAATTGAACTCTTTGGCCTGAATTCCAAGCATCACGTTTGGAGGAAACCTGCCACGATCCCTACGGCGAAGCATGGTGGTGGCAGAATCATGGCAGCATCATGCTGTCAGCGGCAGGGACCAGGAGACTGGTCAGGATCGAGTGAAAGATGAACAGAGCAGAGAGATCCTCGATGATAACCTGCTCCAGAGCGCTCAGGACCTCAGACTGGGGCTAAGGTTCATCTTCCAGCAGGATAACGACCCTAAGCACACAGCCAAGACAACGCAGGTGTGGCTTCGTGACAAGTTTCTAAATGTCCTTGAGTGGCCCAGCCAGAGCCTGGACTTGAAAGAGACCTGAAAATAGCTGTGCAGCAACACTTCTCATCCAACCTGACAGAGCTTGAGAGGATCTGCAGAGAAGAATGGGAGAAACTCCACAAATCCAAGAAGACTGGAGGCTGCAATCGCTGCAAAACGTCCTTCAACAAAGTACTGAGCGAAGGGTCTGAATACGTATGTAAATGTGATGTTTCAGATTTACATTTTTCATAAATTTGCACACAAAAACAAAACGTTTTTTTGCTTTCGTATTATGAGGTATTGTGTGTAGATTGATGGGGGGGGGGGAACAATTTAATTAATTTTAGAATAAGGCTGTAACGTCACAAAATGTGAAAATAATTGGTGGTCTGAATACTTTCCAAGTGTGCTGTATATACAAAAGTATATTAATGGATTCGGCTATTGGGACCCGTTGCTGAAAGGTATATGAAATTGAGCACACAGCCATGCAATCTCCATAGACAAACATTGGCAGTAGAATGGCCTTATTGAAGAGCTCAGTGACATTCATCGTGGCACCGTCATAGGATACTTACTACCTTTCCAACAAGTCAGTTTGTCAAATGTCTGCTAGAGCTTCCCCGGTCCACTGTATGTGCTGTCTTTGTGAAGTGGAAAGTCTAGGAGCAACAATGGCTCAGCTGCGAAGTGGTAGGCCACACAAGCTCACAGAACAGGACAGCCGAGTGCTGAAGTGCGTGGCACATATAAATCGTATGTTTTCGGTTGCAACACTCACTATATTGCCTCTGGAAGCAATGTCAGCACAACAACTGTTCGTCAGGAGCTTCATGAAATGGTTTTTCATGGCCGAGCAGCCTCACATAAGCCTAAATTCCGCATGCGCAATGCCAAGCATCCGCTGGAGTGGTCTAAAGCTGGAATCTGGAGCAGTGGAAACGGGTTCTCTGGAGTGATGAATCACACATCTGGCAGTCTAACGGACAATCTGGGTTTTGTGCCAGGAGAACGCTACCTGCCCGATTGCATAGTGCCCACTGTAAAGTTTGGTGGAGGAGGAATAATGGTCTGGGGCTGTTTTTCATGATTCAGGCTAGGCCCCTTAGTTCCAGTGAAGGGAAATCTTAACACTACAGCATACAATGACGTTCCAGACGATTCTGTACTTCCAACTTTCTGGCAACAGTTTGGGGAAGGCCATTTCTTTTTCAGCATGACAATGCCCCTGTGCACAAAGTGAGGTCCATTCAGAAATGTTCTGGAAGAACTTGACTGGCCTGCACAGATCCCTAACCTCAACCCCATCGAACACCGTTGGGATGAATTGGAACGCAGACTGATGCTCTTGTGGCTGAATGGAAGCAAGTCCCCTCAGCAATGTTCCAACATCTAGTGGAAAGCCTTCCCAGAAGAGTGGAGGCTGTTATAGCAGCAATGTTCCAACATCTAGTGGAAAGCCTTCCCAGAAGAGTGGAGGCTGTTATAGCAGCAAAAATAACATAATATTGATTTTATTGGTTTATTTTGTGTGTTTTGGGGGGTGGGGGAGGCTGAGATGTCTTTTTAAAGATATTCTCTCCCGTATGGGTGGGCAATTCAAGAGAACACAGTTGGTAGGAGAGAGAGAGAGAGAGAGAGAGAGAGAGAGAGAGAGAGAGAGAGAGAGAGAGAGTGAGATGACAGAGAGAGGGAGAGAGAGAGAGAGAGAGGGAAAGAGAGAGAGAGAGTGAGATGACAGAGAGAGGGAGAGAGAGAGAGAGAGAGGGAAAGAGAAAGAGAGATGCGCCAGCTCTGTC
Source organism: Oncorhynchus clarkii lewisi (assembly GCF_045791955.1). Classification (NCBI taxonomy): domain Eukaryota; kingdom Metazoa; phylum Chordata; class Actinopteri; order Salmoniformes; family Salmonidae; genus Oncorhynchus; species Oncorhynchus clarkii. The sequence goes on from NC_092174.1 coordinate 44,011,338, forward strand.
AGATGGATGGATTATCTGGGCAAAAGGAGAAATGCTCACTAACAGAGATGTAAACAAAGGTGTGCAAAATATTTTAGAGAAATAAGCTTTTTTTGTGCATATGGAAAATGTCAGGGATCTTTATTTCAGCTCATAAAACATGGGACCAACAGAGAGAGAGAGAGAGAGAGAGAGAGAGAGAGAGAGAGAGAGAGAGATGGGGAGAGAGAACACAAGCAATGTAAACAAGTTTCAGAGAGAGAGAGAGATGGGGAGAGAGAACACAAGCAATGTAAACAAGTTTCAGAGAGAGAGAGAGAGAGATGGGGAGAGAGAACACAAGCAATGTAAACAAGTTTCAGAGAGAGAGAGAGAGATGGGGAGAGAGAACACAAGCAATGTAAACAAGTTTCAGAGAGAGAGAGAGAGAGATGGGGAGAGAGAACACAAGCAATGTAAACAAGTTTCAGAGAGAGCAGAAGGAGAGAAAGTTGGGAAATGTTAGCAAAATCATAAAAGACTAGCAAAAGCTGATGGGAGAAGAGTTAGTGAGCAAAACACTCCCTGGGTGAAATACAATCTACTGGGTGAAATTCCACAGTGTGCCATCACAGCAGCAAGATTTGTGGCCTGTTGCAACAAGAAAAGGGCAACCAGTGAAGAACAAACACCATTGTAAATACAACCCATATTTATGCTTATTTATTTTCCCTTGCGTACTTTAACCATTTGTACATTGTTAAAACACTGTATTTATTTTTAATATGACATTTGTAATGTCTTTATTCTTTTGGAACTTCTGTAAGTGTAATGTTTACTGTTCATTTTTATTGTTTATTTCACTTTTGCATATTATCTGCTTCACTGGCTTTGGCAATGTTAACACATGTTTCCCATGCCAATAAAACCCCTTGAATTGAATTGAGAGAGAGAGAGTAGCATGTGTGTGAATATATTAAAACTGGAGCAGGCTGCAACTGGGAGAAGGGAAGGCAACTCTCATTTAGAGAGTTTTGATCTGAGAGATGTTAATTGCTTGATAGAGCTGATAGAGTCCTGATAGAGCTGACATAGTCCTTGTGGAGCTGAGAAAGTCCTTATAGTCCTGATAGAGTCCTTATGGAGCTGATAGAGTCCTTAAAGAGCTGATAGAGTCTGAATTGAGCTGATAGAGTCCTTATAGTCTTGATAGAGGCATTATGGAGCTGATTGAGTCCTTATAGAGCTGAGAGAGTCTTTATAGAGGTGATGGAGTCCTTACAGTCCTGATAGAGTCCTTATAGTCCTGACAGAGTCCTTATAGAGCTGATAGAGTCCTTATACTCCTGACACAGTTCTTATAGAGCTGATAGAGTTCTTATAGAGCTGATAGAGAAGATGGTGCTTATAGAGCTGATAGAGTCCTTACAGTCTGGATAGAGTCCTTATAGAGCTGATAGAGTCCTTATAGAGCTGATAGAGAAGATGGTCCTTATAGAGCTGATAGAGTCCTTACAGTCCGGATAGAGTCCTTATAGTCCTGACAGATTCCCTATAGAGCTGATAGAGAAGATGGTCCTTATAGAGCAAATATAGTCCTTATAGTCCTGATAGAGTCCTTATAGAGCTGATAGAGAAGATGGTCCTTATAGAGCTGATAGAGAAGTTAGTCCTTTAGAGCTGATAGAATCCTTATGGAGCTGATAGAGTCCTTATAGCGCTGATAGAGTTCTTATAGAGCTGATAGAATCCTTACAGTCCTGATAGAGTCCTTATAGTCCTGACAGAGTCCGTATAGAGCTGATAGAGTCCTTATAGAGCTGATAGAGTCCTTATAGAGCTGATAGAGTCCCTATAGCGCTGATAGAGTCCTTATAGAGCTGATAGAGTCCTTATAGAGCTGAGAGAGTCTTTATAGAGCTGATAGAGTCCCTATAGCGCTGATAGAGTCCTTATAGAGCTGATAGAGTCCGTATAGAGCTGATAGAGTCCTTATAGAGCTGATAGAGTCCGTATAGAGCTGATAGAGTTCGTATAGAGCTGATAGAGTCCCTATAGCGCTGATAGAGTCCTTATAGAGCTGATAGAGTCCGTATAGAGCTGATAGAGTCCTTATAGAGCTGATAGAGTCCGTATAGAGCTGATAGAGTTCGTATAGAGCTGATAGAGTCCCTATAGAGCTGATAGTCCGTATAGAGCTGATAGAAAAGATAGAGTCCTTATGGCGTTTACTTCAATTGTAGCTGCCATGCAAACGCAGGGCTAATGGTCGTAATGGAATTTTAAGTCGAATTACTGTACCACACAAGCAGATGCTTCTAGCTTTTCTCTCTCCTCTCTGTCTCTCTTTCATTCTCTCTTTCTCTCTCTCTCTGTGTCTTTCACCCTCTCACTCTCTTTCTCTCTCTCCTCTGTCTCTTTCATTCTCTTTCTCTCTCTCTGTCTCGCTTTTTCATTCCCTCTCCTCTCCTCTCCTCTCCTCTCCTCTCCTCTCCTCTCCTCTCCTCTCCTCTCCTCTCCTCTCCTCTCCTCTCCTCTCTCTCTCTCTCTCTCTCTCTGTCTCTCTTCCTCTCTCCCTCTCTCAAATTCATTCTCTAAGAACATCCTTATTATGACTGTTGAAGTGTCTCTTCAGAAGGCTGTGAAAGTTTTTCCTTACGTTTCTTTGTTAATTCAACGTTGTGTTTGTTTGTTTGGTTTGTAGCTCAGTGCTCACTAGGCGCTAGCTCCTCTCGTCATCATCCTCCCAGAACATGATTACAATCAGTATAAACAGTTTTATTCTAGGCTGGCTCAGGGAACACTGTGTGTGTGCATGTGTGCGTGTGTCTGGGAATGGCATATTTTATTTATGGGTGCCTGGACACCGTCAGTTTAATCCAGCAATTGTCATTTCTCCAAGAGGGTGTTAGTTACTGGGGGGTTGTGGTGCGGAAATGCTAATCCCAGCTGGGGTTGATTTGAAATTCAGGCTCTTTGGCACTAGAAGGATAGTCGTTGCTTAGTTTTACATTGAGAAAGTAGACAAGAGCTTTTCTATCCTGTCATGCTGAATGGTAGAGAGGGTACGTTACAGTCTGTAACACCACAGCTGATTGCTGCTAGTGTGTGTCAAATCAAATCAACGTTTATTTGAATCATTATTTCAAATCAACGTTTTATTTGAAATTCGTGTGCGTTCCATTCGGATGAGGAGGCTTTCGATTGGTTGAGTTGAGATGAGATGATGGGGGGGGGGGCGGGGCATCAGATTGCTTTCTAAACGTGTGGGGATGTTTTATTGATTGGTGTGAGTTGAGATGAGATGATGGGGGCGGGGCATCAGATTGCTTTCTAAACGTGTGGGGATGTTTTATTGATTGGTGTGAGTTGAGATGAGATGAGGGGGGGGGGCGGGGCATCAGATTGCTTTCTAAACGTGTGGGGATATTTTATTGATTGGTGTGAGTTGAGATGAGATGATGGGGTGGTGGCGGGGGCATCCGATTGCTTTCTAAACGTGTGGGGATGTTTTATTGCAGCCTTTTATAGGACCCACTGGAAAATGAGAGGTACGTTATCTGTAAGATTTTTTGGGGCAAGTCAAGGGTCAATTTCTGTTACAAAGAAGCTGGGAGTCAGGAAGCAGGCACAGTTGGGGAGTTTAATAGAACATGAACGTACCGTCAGGACAGGAAATAGAGCCAATAGCGCCTGATTGGAAATAAGTACACAGGGCTATATGTATATATATATATATATGGGGAGCAATCAGGAAAATGATAGAGTACAGGTGTGTCTGATGATCAAGCGCGTAATGATGAGGCCCAGGTGTGCGTAATGATGAGGCCCAGGTGTGCGTAATGATGTGTAGCCAGGGCCGGTGGTTAGTAAACCGGGGGAGAGGAGGAGAGGAGAGGGAGTAGATGTGACAATTTCAATCAATGAGAAATAGTCCTACTGATTTACCCATTGATTGTTGAACATTCTAAATATAATATTGTGATCTCTGGCTAACAGCCAGTTCAGACGTCCTCTGTCCTCGAGGTGCATCAGATTGGTTTATGAACACGAGCAAACTGTTTTATCATGTTTTTAAAAATGTGTATTATGCCTTTTTGAAGTACGATTCTTTTAAAATTTGGAGTGCATCTGGAATATATTAGACCCCAATTATCTTGTTCTTCTTATTGTCTCTTATTTCTCTGTGCCAGTCTCCAGTCGCCCAGCTGTTCCAGAAACCCTGTGTCCTTGAGGGGTCAGTGGCCCCCTTAGCGTCCTTGCAGTGCTGAGCCGGCTGATGGTGGCTTGATGGTTTTGTGTGTCGTAACCCTCCCAGCCCAACATAAGTGCTGTTCCTGATGTGTTGAAGTGTTAATGGACAGGATTTACTAAAATCTCTCTACTGTTCTGGAGTGGAGAGGACAGATCGATTATGAACCAACCGCCCATTCCAATGATGGGCAGGAAGGACAACATGATGTGTGTGGAGGTGGTGTGTGTGTTGGGGGCTATTGTGTTTGTGTTCTTTAATTAACCCCATTACATAGTCAAACATAATAACTCTATGCAAATCTGAAATTAATTTCTAAATAAACTTGAGGCTTGAGCCAAAAGTAGTGCACTACATAGGGAATAGGTGTGCTCACCCAACATAAGAGTTGGTTCCTGTGTCACACCACAGAGAGAAGAAGTCCCTTATGGCAGCATTTATTGATTTGTTCTAGTGGAACATCTTAATTACACACCAGTTTTGTCCTTGTGGAACATCTTAATTACACACCAGTCTTTGTCCTGGTTAAATAAATGTTAATAAAAAAAATGTAATTTTTAAAACATTTAAATAGTGGAACACCTTAATTACCAGTCGTTGTCTTATTCTTGAAAGTTGGGAACATCCTTGTCTGGCAGGGAAACTTTATTTTTATTGTTGAAATTTTGTTGCATTATTTAACCTTAACATTTTTATTTAGGTGAATTTTATAAGCGAAAATTATTCAATTTTCATGTCGGCTTTATGCCTGCAAATGCCTTTGTCCGGAGCAATTTAAAAAAAATGCAATAATTTACAATAAAACAAATAATGTGTAGTTTCTTGCAATAGCCCTATGTGACATTAAATCATATTTCTCTTAAAACTGTGATTCCTAAAAGATGTGTCCGGAGATTTGGTCCACTCTGTCAGATTTGTCTAAAATCCTAAATGAATCAGGAATGAGCAGGGACAGCTATACCCTTAAGGACCCCTTATTCATATCCTCATTACATGTAGTACAACAAAACCACTCATGGTCTATAAAGTTCTCTACTTTTGAAAGAATTAACAATATCGGAATCACCATGGTGACAAACATAAACTGTCAACTCCATCTCCCTGATAGATTAAGAAAGTATATTTATGTTGGTTCAAATATGTTACATTTAATTAGGTTTTAGAGTCATAAATCAACTGAGGAAAAACTAAATTGCTACTGTGTATACCACTTTAATGAAGATAAATTATTATATTTTTGTCAACTTCGTAGAACGTACACTCCATCAGAGCTGAAAGATCTGATAGAATGGTTATGATTTTATTGGGAATTTTAAAGTGAATAATGAAATATATTAAATATTGTGGTAAATATGTGAATAATCTAATGTTAGATTTAAAGGCAATTAAATACTTGAAGGCCATTAAACAACTGCATTTTATGGTGTCTGACAAAGTTGACATAAATCCAGTTTGTTGCATCTTACGACAATATACACATATATATGTTTATTTTTTTAAACAAAATTATGAGGTAGTTCCTTTACTTTACATGGTGATATTTTGGTATATCAAAATATATACTTCAAATGTTGTTAATATTAAGAGTAATGTACTGTATGAGTTCTAAAACAGCAACATTTTCTCTCAGCCTCATGGCAAAATGTGTAATATATAAAAATTTTCTTTGGGGGGGGGGGGGGGGACCTTGCTCGTACCTTGGGGAGAGACCCCGCAAAACTATAATACGCCACTGACCACACCATGTAATATACATCTTCTAGTGAGGTACCACACCAGGTATTATACATCTTCTAGTGAGGTACCACACCAGGTAATATACATCTTCTAGTGAGGTACCACACCAGGTAATATACATCTTCTAGTGAGGTACCACACCAGGTAATATACATCTTCTAGTGAGGTACCACACCAGGTATTATACATCTTCTAGTGAGGTACCACACCAGGTAATATACATCTTCTAGTGAGGTACCACACCAGGTAATATACAACTTCTAGTGACATACCATACCAGGTAATGTACATCTTCTAGTGAGGTACCACACCAGGTATTATACATCTTCTAGTGAGGTACCACACCAGGTAATATACATATTCTAGTGAGGTACCATACCAGGTAATATACATCTTCTAGTGAGGTACCACACCAGGTATTATACATCTTCTAGTGAGGTACCACACCAGGTAATATACATATTCTAGTGACGTACCTTAGCAGGTAATACACATCTTCTAGTGAGATACTGTAGCAGGTAATATGCAACTTCTAGTGAGATACTGTAGCAGGTAATATACAACTTCTAGTGAGGTACCACACCAGGTAATATACATATTCTAGTGACGTACCTTAGCAGGTAATACACATCTTCTAGTGAGATACCACACCAGGTAATATACATCTTCTAGTGAGGTACCACACCAGGTATTATACATCTTCTAGTGAGGTACCACACCAGGTAATATACATATTCTAGTGACGTACCTTAGCAGGTAATACACATCTTCTAGTGAGATACCACACCAGGTAATATACATCTTCTAGTGACGTACCATAGCAGGTAATATACAACTTCTAGTGAGATACTGTAGCAGGTAATACACATCTTCTAGTGAGATACTGTAGCAGGTAATATACATCTTCTAGTGAGATACTGTAGCAGGTAATATACATCTTCTAGTGAGATACTGTAGCAGGTAATATACATCTTCTAGTGAGATACTGTAGCAGGTAATACACATCTTCTAGGGAGGTACCACACCAGGTATTATACGTCCTGTGTATTGGCGACTACTGCAACAGAGATGTGACAGAGATGCTAGTAACTCAAGCCTAATGCAGTGATTGAGGTCAAGGAGAAGTATAGACGACCTTCCTAGAGTTACAGAGCTGGGCTGTTTTTGCTGACTAGCGACTTCACACAACAAATCATTGTGTACAACAAATCACTGTGTACATGTGACCAGCTGGGTTCAAACCGAGGTCTTTGGTGCACCATAGGACTGTGTTAGCCCGCTGAGCTAAAGCCTGAGCTAAACTGAAATCCAAGGCCTTTGTTCAGGGATCCTCAAAAAACTCTCAAAATACACGGCTGATGGAAACACACATTTCTAAAACCAGCCTGAAGAAAACATTTTGAATTAGTAAGTCATTTTGCCTCCCCTTTCTAGAATAAACATGATTAATATTTAAATAATCCTCTGAATTTGGGGGAGAAAGTACTTCCCCCTCAAATGTGAACCAAGGGGACTAAGCAGTACCTTATTATGGATGAGCGCAATTTTCAATAACAACTTAACTTAAAAACACAGAAAGAGTTGAGAAAGTCTAGCTTACTCTCTCTCTCCCCGTGCCCTACCAATACTAACTGGTGTTTTGCAAGTACAGAACACGTCTGGTGTTTTGCAGACAGATAGGGAAGCTGCTGCTGTGCTGAATTGAATATGGATATTGTATCGCTAATAAGATGAACCTCCCAGTTTCCACCTGGCAGCTGCTGAGCATGTTGTTTCCCAGATACAGAACACCAGGAGTGAGTCCCAAATGGCTCCTTATTCCCTATAGAGTGCACTAGTATTGACCAAAAGTAGAACCAATAGAATAACTGGAAAACTACAAACCCTATCCACCTGGCACTCCAGGCAGGTTAAAACAAACAACTACAAACCCCATCCACCAGGCACTCCAGGCAGGATAAAACAAACAACTACAAACCCCATCCACCTGGCACTCCAGGCAGGTTAAAACAAACAACTACAAACCCCATCCACCTGGCACTCCAGGCAGGTTAAAACAAACAACTACAAACCCCATCCACCTGGCACTCCAGGCAGGTTAAAACAAACAACTACAAACCCCATCCACCTGGCACTCCAGGCAGGTTAAAACAAACAACTACAAACCCCATCCACCTGGCACTCCAGGCAGGTTAAAACAAACAACTACAAACCCCATCCACCAGGCACTCCAGGCAGGTTAAAACAAACAACTACAAACCCCATCCACCTGGCACTCCAGGCAGGTTAAAACAAACAACTACAAACCCCATCCACCTTGCACTCCAGACAGGTTAAAACAAACAACTACAAACCCCATCCACCAGGCACTCCAGGCAGGTTAAAACAAACAACTACAAACCCCATCCACCTGGCACTCCAGGCAGGTTAAAACAAACAACTACAAACCCCATCCACCTGGCACTCCAGGCAGGTTAAAACAAACAACTACAAACCCCATCCACCTGGCACTCCAGGCAGGTTAAAACAAACAACTACAAACCCCATCCACCTGGCACTCCAGGCAGGTTAAAACAAACAACTACAAACCCCATCCACCTGGCACTCCAGGCAGGTTAAAACAAACAACTACAAACCCCATCCACCAGGCACTCCAGGCAGGCTAAAACAAACACTCAAAGTATCTGAACCCAGGTCTGCTGTGGATGTGTTATATAAGGGTCTCTCTCTCGTATGGGTGCAACCGACCAATGCTGACAGGGACAGAACCCAAAGACTAGGCTACAGTGTGTGTGTGTGTGTGTGTGTGTGTGTGTGTGTGTGTGTGTGTGTGTGTGTGTGTGTGTGTGTGTGTGTGTGTGTGTGTGTGTGTGTGTGTGTGTGTGTGTGTCTACGTAGGCTGCTCATGTCTAAGAACGTCCTCACTAATACCCTCTCTTCTCAAGTGTAAAGGGAAAGGGAGCACCAAGACATCTCACTGCCAGGGACAGACTGGGACCAGAAACCGGCCCTGGCCTTAATATACACAGGCCCGTTTTCCACCCCTTGTGGCCCCCACTGTCCCATTTATTTCCTCTATAACTAGCCAAATTATGATCATTTTTTTGTACAAAACTCCCAAATATTAGCTAGCTAGGTGTTTCTTTCCTCCCTGTCCCAGTGTTACCTACCCGTCTACTGTAACATGATAACGATTCCTGACCACCCACGGTGTACTGTAGGCTCATAGCGCATTAAATACAGCATTGTTAAAGTCGACAAACTTCAACTGAAAGGACTATTGGGGTTTTGTTTCAAATGGTACCCTTTTCCCTATACAGTGCCCTTGGAACGAAGCCACAATAGACATTTTATTAGAATTCTGTGAACACTTTGATGATAACCCATAACTAGCCAGCCAGTCAGCCAAACTATATACTGTACCATTATACTGTACTATATAATGTACCATATACAGTATTATATACTGTGTCATTATACTGAACTATATACTGTATTATTATACTTTACCATATACTGTAACCAATATACTGTACTATATCCTGTATTATTATACTTTACAATATACTGTACTATATATTGTACTATTTATTATACTGTACTATATATTATACTGTACTATATATTATACTGTACTATATACTGTACCATTATACTGTACTATATATTATACTGTACTATATATTATACTATACAATGTACTGTACTATATATTGTACTATTTATTATACTGTACTATATATTATACTATACAATATACTCTACTATATATTGTACTATATATTATACTGTACTATATATTATACTATACAATATACTGTACCGTTATACTGTACTATATATTGTACTATTTATTATACTGTACTATTTATTATACTGTACTATATATTATACTATACTATATACTGTACCATTATACTGTACTATATACTGTACCATTATACTGTACTATATATTGTACTATTTATTATACTGTACTATATATTATACTGTACTATATATTATACTGTACTATATATTATACTATACTATATACTGTACCAATATACTGTATTATATATTATACTGTACTATATATTATACTGTACTATATACTGTACCATTATACTGTACTATATATTATACTATACTATATACTGTACCAATATACTGTACTATATATTATACTGTACTATATATTATACTGTACTATATACTGTACCATTATACTGTACTATATATTATACTGTACTATATACTGTACCAATATACTGTACTATATATTATACTATACTATATACTGTACCATTATACTGTACTATATATTATACTATACAATATACTGTACCATTATACTGTACCATTATACTGTACTATATATTATACTGTACTATATACTGTACCAATATACTGTACTATATATTATACTATACTATATACTGTACCATTATACTGTACTATATATTATACTATACAATATACTGTACCATTATACTGTGCTATATATTGTACTATATATTATACTGTACTATATATTATACTGTACTATATATTATACTGTACTATATATTATACTATACTATATACTGTACCATTATACTGTACTATATATTATACTATACTATATACTGTACCATTATACTGTACTATATATTATACTGTACTATAGATTGTACTATATATTATACTATACTATATACTGTACCATTATACTGTAGCTTTTTGAGGAAAGGTGCCTTTATGTTGAAGTTAACACGTTTCCTTTCAGACTTTGTAGCTTCGGTACTGAAAAAATAGGTGGTTTCAAAGGAATGCAATTAGTGATGATAAATTGAGAAAAGATTTGTAACCTAGTTGTGAATTTCACGAGCGAGCAGCCTGCATACCCACGGTCTATTCTGTCTTAGTAAGCAGGTCATGTAGAGAAATGATGCTGGTTTCAGTGTCTGAGGAGGATGTATATTTCAACAGCGTCCTGCACCTGCTACTGTGATTTAGAGTCGTGGTCCCTTTACAGTCATGTATCCTACTCTCTTGAGCTTCATCTCTATCTAAGAGACATATAACTTTTAAAAAGTGATTTTGAAATGTCCAACTACGGCTGAGCCAGGAGCCTGGGTGAAGTGTCAAAAGAATGTTTATTGCATTAACAGATGCGTACAGCCTTCCGCACACCTCTTCATCACCAAGACACCAGCCACCCAAGCCATAAACGGTTCTCTCTGCTACTGCACGGCAAGTAGTACCGTTGTACCAAGTCTGGAACCAACAGGACGGCTGAAAAGTTTCTAGCCATGAGGATGCTAAACAAGACTGCTAAATAGATTATCAAATGGCTACCCAGACAACCTGCATTTACCCTTTTTAAACTCTCTTGTACTGACTCTATGCACACACACTGCACTCTACCCCCACATACTGGACTCTACCCAACACACTGGACTCTACACCCACACTGGACTCTACCCCCACACTGGACTCTACCCCCTCACACTGGACTCTACCCCCACACACTGGACTCTACACCCACACTGGACTCTACCCCCACACTGGACTCTACCCCCACACACTGGACTCTACACCCACACTGGACTCTACACCCACACTGGACTCTACCCCCTCACACTGGACTCTACCCCCACACACTGGACTCTACACCCACACTGGACTCTACCCCCACACTGGACTCTACCCCCACACTGGACTCTACCCCCACACTGGACTCGACCCCCACACTGGACTCTACCCCCACACTGGACTCTACACCCACACTGGACTCTACCCCCACACTGGACTCTACCCCCACACTGGACTCTACCCCCACACTGGACTCTACCCCCACACTGGACTCTACCCCCACACTGGACTCTACCCAACACACTGGACTCTACCCAACACACTGGACTCTACCCCCACACTGGACTCTACCCCCACACTGGACTCTACCCCCACACTGGACTCTACCCCCACACTGGACTCTACCCAACACACTGGACTCTACCCCCACACTGGACTCTACCCCCACACACTGGACTCTACCCCCACACTGGACTCTACCCCCACACTGGACTCTACCCAACACACTGGACTCTACCCCCACACTGGACTCTACCCCCACACTGGACTCTACCCAACACACTGGACTCTACCCCCACACTGGACTCTACCCCCACACACTGGACTCTACCCCCACACACTGGACTCTACCCCCACACTGGACTCTACCCCCACACTGGACTCTACCCCCACACACTGGACTCTACCCCCACACTGGACTCTACCCCCACACTGGACTCTACCCCCACACTGGACTCTACCCCCACACTGGACTCTACCCCCACACACTGGACTCTACCCCCACACTGGACTCTACCCCCACTCTGGACTCTACCCCCACTCTGGACTCTACCCCCACTCTGGACTCTACCCCCACTCTGGACTCTACCCCTCACACTGGACTCTACCCCCACACACTGGACTCTACCCCCACACTGGACTCTACCCCCACACTGGACTCTACCCCCACACTGGACTCTACCCCCACTCTGGACTCTACCCCTCACACTGGACTCTACCCCTACACACTGGACTCTACCCCACACACTGGACTCTACCCCAACACTGGACTCTACCCCTACACACTGGACTCTACCCCTCACAGTGGACTCTACCCCCACACTGGACTCTACCCCTCACACTGGACTCTACCCCTCACACTGGACTCTACCCCCACACACTGGACTCTACCCCCACACTGGACTCTACCCCCCACACTGGACTCTACCCCCACACTGGACTCTACCCCCACACTGGACTCTACCCCCACACTGGACTCTAACCCCACACACTGGACTCTACCCCCACACTGGACTCTACCCCCACACTGGACTCTACCCACACACTGGACTCTACCCCCACACTGGACTCTACCCCCCACACTGGACTCTACCCCCACACTGGACTCTACCCCCCACACTGGACTCTACCCCCACACTGGACTCTACCCACACACTGGACTCTACCCCCACACTGGACTCTACCCCCCACACTGGACTCTACCCCCACACTGGACTCTACCCCCACACTGGACTCTACCCCCCACACTGGACTCTACCACCACACTGGACTCTACCCCCACACACTGGACTCTACCCCCACACTGGACTCTACCCACACACTGGACTCTACCCCCACACTGGACTCTACCCCCACACACTGGACTCTACCCCCACACTGGACTCTACCCACACACTGGACTCTACCCCCACACTGGACTCTACCCCCCACACTGGACTCTACCCCCACACTGGACTCTACCCCCCACACTGGACTCTACCCCCACACTGGACTCTACCCACACACTGGACTCTACCCCCACACTGGACTCTACCCCCCACACTGGACTCTACCCCCACACTGGACTCTACCACCACACACTGGACTCTACCCCCACTCTGGACTCTACCCCCACACACTGGACTCTACCCCCACACACTGGACTCTACCCAACACACTGGACTCTACCCCCACTCTGGACTCTACCCCTACACACTGGACTCTACCCCTCACACTGGACTCTACCCCCACACACTGGACTCTACCCCCACACTGGACTCTACCCCTCACACTGGACTCTACCCCTCACTCTGGACTCTACCCCTCACTCTGGACTCTACCCCTCACACTGGACTCTACCCCTCACACTGGACTCTACCCCTCACACTGGACTCTACCCCCACACACTGGACTCTACCCCCACACTGGACTCTACCCCCACACACTGGACTCTACCACACACACTGGACTCTACCCCCACTCTGGACTCTACCCCTACACACTGGACTCTACCCCTCACACTGGACTCTACCCCCACACACTGGACTCTACCCCCACACTGGACTCTACCCCTCACACTGGACTCTACCCCTCACTCTGGACTCTACCCCTCACTCTGGACTCTACCCCTCACACTGGACTCTACCCCCACTCTGGACTCTACCCCTCACACTGGACTCTACCCCTCACTCTGGACTCTACCCCTCACACTGGACTCTACCCCCACTCTGGACTCTACCCCTCACACTGGACTCTACCCCTCACACTGGACTCTACCCCTCACACTGGACTCTACCCCTCACACTGGACTCTACCCCTCACACTGGACTCTACCCCTCACACTGGACTCTACCCCAACACACTGGACTCTACCCCCACACTGGACTCTACCCCCACACTGGACTCTACCCCCACACACTGGACTCTACCCCTCACACTGGACTCTACCCCCACTCTGGACTCTACCCCTCACACTGGACTCTACCCCTCACACTGGACTCTACCCCCACACACTGGACTCTACCCCCACACTGGACTCTACCCCCACACACTGGACTCTACCCCTCACACTGGACTCTACCCCCACTCTGGACTCTACCCCTCACACTGGACTCTACCCCTCACACTGGACTCTACCCCCACACACTGGACTCCACCCCCACACTGGACTCTACCCCCACACACTGGACTCTACCCCTCACACTGGACTCTACCCCCACTCTGGACTCTACCCCTCACACTGGACTCTACCCCTCACACTGGACTCTACCCCTCACACTGGACTCTACCCCTCACACTGGACTCTACCCCTCACACTGGACTCTACCCCTCACACTGGACTCTACCCCAACACACTGGACTCTACCCCCACACTGGACTCTACCCCCACACTGGACTCTACCCCCACACACTGGACTCTACCCCTCACACTGGACTCTACCCCCACTCTGGACTCTACCCCTCACACTGGACTCTACCCCTCACACTGGACTCTACCCCCACACACTGGACTCTACCCCCACACTGGACTCTACCCCCACACACTGGACTCTACCCCTCACACTGGACTCTACCCCCACTCTGGACTCTACCCCTCACACTGGACTCTACCCCTCACACTGGACTCTACCCCCACACACTGGACTCTACCCCCACACTGGACTCTACCCCCACACACTGGACTCTACCCCTCACACTGGACTCTACCCCCACATAGGACTCTACCCACACACTGGACTCTACCCCCCACACTGGACTCTACCCACACACTGGACTCTACCCCCCACACTGGACTCTACCCCCCACACTGGACTCTACCCCACACACTGGACTCTACCCCACACACTGGACTCTACCCACACACTGGACCCTACCCCCCACACTGGACTCTACCCCCCACACTGGACTCTACCCACACACTGGACTCTACCCCCCACACTGGACTTTACCCACACACTGGACTGTACCCCCACACACTGGACTCTACCCCCACACTGGACTCTACCCCCCACACTGGACTCTACTCCCCACACTGGACTCTACCCCCACACTGGACTCTACCCCCACACTGGACTCTACCCCCCACACTGGACTGTACCGCCACACACTGGACTGTACCCCCACACACTGGACTCTACCCCTTGCACTGGACTCTACTCCCCCCACTGGACTCTACCCCCACATAGGACTCTACCCCCACACACTGGACTCTACCCCCACACTGGACTCTACCCCCACACTGGACTCTACCCACACACTGGACTCTACCCCCACACACTGGACTCTACCCTCACACACTGGACTCTACCCCCACACACTGGACTCTACCCCCACACTGGACTCTACCCCTCACACTGGACTCAACCCCCACACACTGGACTCTACCCACACACTGGACTCTACCCCTACCTACAGTATACTGCTGTTACTGTCTATTATCTATCCTTTACCCCTACCTACAGTATACTGCTGTTACCCTCTATTATCTATCCTTTACCCCTACCTATAGTTTACTGCTGTTACTGTCTATTATCTATCCTTTACCCCTACCTACAGTATACTGCTGTTACTGTCTATTATCTAACCTTTACCCCTACCTACAGTATACTGCTGTTACTATCTATTATCTATCCTTTACCCCTACCTACAGTATACTGCTGTTACTGTCTATTATCTATCCTTTACCCCATACCTACAGTATACTGCTGTTACTGTCTATTATCTATCCTGATGTCTACTCACTTTACCTCTACCTACAGTATACTTGCTGTTACTGTCTATTATCTATCCTGATGTCTAGTCACTTTACCCCTACCTACAGTATACTTGCTGCTACTGTCTATTATCTATCCTGCTGTCTAGTCACTTTACCCCTACCTACAGTATACTTGCTGTTACTGTCTATTATCTATCCTGTTGCCTTGTCACTTTACCCCTACCTATATGTATATAGCTACCTCAACTACCTTGTACCCCTGCACATCAAATCGGTACTGTTACTCCCTGTATATAGCCATGTTATTACCTGTTACTCCCTGTATATAGCCATGTTATTACCTGGTACTTCCTGTATATAGCCATGTTATTACCTGGTACTCCCTGTATATAGCCATGTTATTACCTGGTACTACCTGTATATAGCCATGTTATTGCCTGGTACTTCCTGTATATAGCCATGTTATTACCTGGTACTTCCTGTATAGGATAGGCCAGTAGGATATACACATTTTCTTCTGGTCTAAAAGAAAATATCCCAATGCCCCAGGACAGTGATTGGGGACATTGCTTTGTGTAGGGTGCTGTCTTTCAGATGGGACATTAAACGGGTGTCTTGACTCTCTGTGATCACTAAAGATCCCATGGCATGTAATGGTAGGGGTATTAACCCTGGTGTCCTGGTTAAATTCCCAATCTGGCATTCATACCATCATGGCCACCCAAAACATCTCCAACTTACAATTGGCTCATTCATCCCCCTCCTCTCTCCTGTAACTATTCCCCAGGCCGTTGCTATAAATGAAAATGTGTTCTCAGTCAACTTCTCAGCCATGTTATTACCTGGTACTCCCTGTATATAACCGTGTTATCACCTGGTACTATGTATATAACCATGTTATTACCTGGTACTCCCTGTATATAGCCATGTTATTACCTGGTACTTCCTGTATATAGCCATGTTATTACCTGGTACTCCCTGTATATAGTCATGTTATTACCTGGTACTTCCTGTATATAGCCATGTTATTACCTGGTACTCCCTGTATATAGCCATGTTATTACCTGGTACTCCCTGTATATAGCCATGTTATTACCTGGTGCTCTGTATATAGCCATGTTATTACGTGGTACTTCCTGTATATAGCCATGTTATTACCTGGTGCTCTGTATATAGCCATGTTATTACCTGGTACTCCCTGTATATAGCCATGTTATTACCTGGTACTCCCTGTATATAGCCATGTTATTACCTGGTACTCCCTGTATATAGCCATGTTATTACCTGGTACTCCCTGTATATAGCCATGTTATTACCTGGTACTCCCTGTATATAGCCATGTTATTATCTGGTACTCCCTGTATATAGCCATGTTATTACCTGGTACTCACTGTACATAACCATGTTATTACCTAGTACTCCCTGTATATAGCCATGTTATTACCTGGTACTCCCTGTATATAGCCATGTTATTACCTGGTACTCCCTGTATATAGCCATGTTATTACCTGGTACTCCCTGTATATAGCCATGTTATTACCTGGTACTCCCTGTATATAGCCATGTTATTACCTGGTACTCACTGTACATAACCATGTTATTACCTAGTACTCCCTGTATATAGCCATGTTATGACCTTGTGCTCTGTATATAGCCATGTTATTACCTGGTATTTACTGTTACTCTACACCTATTGTTGACTAAATACATTTTGATTTGATTTGATTACTCAGCCTTGTAATGTTACCAGAAAATGTATTTGATGTGCTACTCCATTTTCTGGGCAGCCATTTTGGAAAATGGAACCTTCAACACTCCTAAACAGATAATACATGACTGTTAGTCCGTGACACCACTGACAACTATAATATGTGGGCCAAGATGCATAAAACTCTTGAAAATGTTCAATAGTAGAACATAAAGAATCACCTATTAAATATCTAATTTTATCATAATAAAGACAGTCAGTCTGCCAAATCTAATGTCTCAAGGTGCAATATGTCACCCACCAGGAGTGACTTAATTTCTATTCAGTGACCCACCGTGGTTTACAGTTAGGCTAATTTCCCCTCTCATGAATACGCAGAGTCACAACACCAGCTGGAAAGAGATGAGCTTAATGGAACCTCTTCCTTTCTTCAGCGGTTTCATGGGTTATATCAACTACGATTCTCACCTGGACTAGCGTCATTACATTCATCTCATTCGGAGCCTGTTGGTACATTTCCACACGGCGGAGAAATGGGTTTGAGATCTAGAGGACGGCTGCATCGTGAATGTAAGAAGGGACACACACTGGTAGAATGGAGTTAGTTTAGCGTAAACAGTTTTATATTTTATACTTGGAAAAAATCTATTATGTTGTTGACATCAATAAGACACCTGGATTTGTAGCTGTAATCTTGGGGAATTTACACACGGCAGGGCAGGTTATGAGTGTCTAAAGTTAGGTTTTGAAAGAGTAACAATATATTGTCTTGTCTGACTGAATTTGTAATGTTATTGTTCTATACTTGGATGATGTGTTCTGCTGAAGTCTGTAAAGAAAGTAAAATAAACACCTGGAATTCCCTTTGGTGCAGCTGTGTTTCTGTGTATCTGTAAACAGTTTCCATACAATATGTCAGCAGGTCTCAACCACAATATCAGGAAAAATAAAACCATTTCTTTATGCATTCTGAGTCGTAGACATCTTCAGGAGTTATCCTTACCACCTCAAGCTGCCCAGCAACGATACAAAAAAAAACTAAAAGTAATACATATTTTTCATTTACTTAAAATCATGAAAATATCTTTTTGTTTTGTACAAACATTAAATACAGCTACAATACAATATGATACATCATCTTTATCAACACAGGTGAGCTCAACAAGCGTTTCCGTGACTACGAAGCCGGCAACAAAAATAACAATAGTTTTCGTCTCCGAGTCAACCGGTAGTCAAGGAGTTTAGCTTGGATCATAACACTTGTGCGGTATTTGACAAAACAAAAAAAGGCCTTTTTAAGCAGACAAAGAAAATCGCTAGACACTAAAGCTACAGGTAGGAGGAATAGAAGTGCGGGAAGGAGGTAAGGAAAGGTAACCAGGAGGGAGGAAAGAAGGAAAGGGGAATATATACCAAGAGTGACTTCTCAACCACTTTGTAATGCAGATGACAGATCCAGAGTGATTTTTTTTTTTTTTTTTTTCCTACAGTTTGGTTGGCCCACTCTTTAAGTGGCATAACCTCTGTGAAGACTATTCATCTGTTCCCAAAGAATGAGAACGTTGGTCAACTTTGTTTCTAGGTCACACGTTGGTATACCAACATCTGTTGTCATTAAATGTGTCTTAAACTGATAGTTCACCCAAATTCCAAAATTACATAATGCTTTTCTTACTCTGTAAGCAGTCTGGGGACAAGGTTTGACAGAAATCCATGCTTTGGTTTAGTTTCCAAATGCTAGTTATTTTTGAACATTTTCAGCACAAATCCTTACAAGTCCTGGTACTGATGTTAGCATTTTTCACGCATCATTTTCATATCATCAATAAGCTTTGTTGAGCTTCAAAAATCTATTTTATATACTTCCGGATGATTTAAACATGATGAGTGAAAAATTATAATATCGTTACTAGGACCTAAATGGTATTTGGGCTCCTGAGTGGCGCCGTGGTCTGAAGGCACTGTATCTCAGTGCAAGAGGTGTCACTACAGTCCCGGTTTGGAATCCAGGCTGTATCACATCCGGCCGTGATTGGGAGTCCCAAAGGGCGGCACACAATTGTCCCCAGCGTCGTCCAGGTTTGGCAGGGGTAGACCGTCATTGTAAATAAGAATTTGTTCTTATTAACTGACTTGCCTGGTAAAAATTTTAAAAATGAAAATAATAATAATTTGTACTATAATGATAAACCTTGGCATTTGGAAACAGTGTCAGGGAATTAAAACCAAAGCACGGATTTCTATCATAACATGTCCATAGACTGGTTACAAGATAAGATAGCCAATGTGTCATTTTGTAATTTGGGTGAACTATCTCTTTAAATGGCGCCCATATTCCTTATACAGTCTACTACTGTTGACCAGAACCCACTGGGTGTACTATATAGGAAGTAGAGTGTACTATATAGAGAATAGGGTGCCATTTGGGACAGGACCCATAGTGAGATTGAAGGTTGTAGATTGTACTATAAAGGCGTTAACAGACGGGCCACGGTAAGCAGAGAAGGTCACATAAACTTCAATGGTAGTATGGTGGCGGGCGGCAAAATACGAGTGTTTCATTTGTAAGCGACGCGGTTCGTGGCGCTTTCTCCGTGAGCAACTCCGCTGGCAACCAATGAGCATCCTTCATCTTGTCAACCAATCAAACACTGTTTCAATGACAATATTAGAGCTGACAACAACCCGGGATCGCTGGTCTCTACAGACGGTGTGCGGATTTTCTCATGGTTCAATTGCCATTTACCGCAGCCCGCGTCTAAGCTCCTTAAGTTGACTTATGTCTGTCTGTCTGTGTGTCTCTCTGACCAAAAGTATAATTTCTTCGTTATCCATTCAGTTTATCAGCCATCACCATATTTCACTTTTGACATTAAATAAAGGTTCCTTATTTATACCACGGACCAGGGCACGTAATATCTTGTTTAGTGTCCCTGCTTGATCCCATGTCCTTCAGGGCTGATTTCCTTTCTCTTTTCTGTAGATCTGATCTGAGCTGTCTTTCTGCTGTCCCAGAATGTACTTGCATTAGGTCCTGCCCTGCTGTCCTTCAAAATGACAACATGGCTGACAAATGGCCAAGTGGACCTCTTCAGTTCCAAGTTGAAAGTTCACTGGCCAGTTGTAATGAATATAACAATTCTTAGCAGAACCATATCACCACCAGGGGGAGCAGTAGGGAGAGGAGCAGACCTGGAGGGACCAGGAGGAGAGGGTGGTGGAGGGATGGCTGCCCAGCAGTGGGGTACTCCTCGCAGGGCCCGAGGACCTGGCATCGTGTCCTCTCACACAGGACGCCTTTGAAACCTGGAGCACAGTGGCACCGCTGATGGTGGTGGCACGTTCCTCCGTTCTGACAGAGAAGCATGGCGTTGTCACACACATGAGCTGTGGAGAGAGAGAGAGAGACAGAGACAGAGACAGAGAGAGAGAGAGAGAGGGAAGGAAGGAAGGAAGGAAGGAGGGAAGGGGGAGAGAGGGAGGGAGAGAGAGAGAGGGAAGGAAGGAAGGAAGGAAGGAGGGAAGGGGGAGAGAGGGAGGGAGAGAGAGAGAGAGAGAGAGAGAGAGAGAGAGACAGAGAGAGAGGGAGACAGAGGGACAGAGAGAGAGGGAAGGGGGAGCGGGAGAGAGAGAGAGAGAGAGAGAGAGAGAGAGAGAGAGAGAGAGAGAGAGAGAGAGAGAGAGAGAGAGAGAGAGAGAGAGAGAGAGAGAGAGAGAGAGAGAGAGAGAGAGAGAGAGGAGAGAGAGAGAGAGAAGGAAGGGGGAGAGAGAGAGGAAAGGGGGAGAGAGGGGAGAGAGAGAGAGAGAGAGAGAGAGAGAGAGAGAGGGAGGGGGAGAGAGAGAGGAAAGAGGGGAGAGAGGGAGGGGAGAAAGAGAGAGAGAGAGAGAGAGAGAGAGAGAGAGAGAGAGAGAGAGGTGTTAAAGGATCATGAGTTTTTACTAATGTTACAACACTGTGTTGTTAAAGACATGGTAGCTTAGTTGTGGTCATATTCTGTTTACCTATAAGTACAAACATAGTTATGTTTTTGGGTTATTACATATTTATTAACTTATTTCCAGATAACCTCTAAACAACCTACAACGCATTATTTGTCAACGTCATATGGAGGACCTACTCTGTGCTACCGAGTTTGTATGATGGACATCTGGAATCTATCTTTTTGGATTTCGGTACAGTGAAGTGGCCACCTCCCCCTCACTTGTTAGCTAACTTAAAGTTTTACCATCGGATTGGCCCCAAACTTCAACATATATCTTTGCTTTTAATCTGTGGTTAAGTTTTTTGGGTTTACATTGTAGGAAATAGGCTGGCTAGACGGGTCCTGTATATTACATCACACCCCGGAAAAACATTTTCCGACATGACAGGTATTCTTCGGAATTCTAAATCTGTTTTATGTAATAACTCCCATTATAGAAAAGAGAGGTATAACTACATACTAATGCAAATCCATACTAATTTACAATAAGTGTGAACTAAAAAAGGAGGCCACCTGTGAGTACGGTTACATGCACACAACAATACCATTTTGTGAATAGTCAGATTAATATTATAGTTTGATTTAAACATTTACATGCTTTGGAAGCAGAATGATTTCCCTAAAATCCTGTTTATATCTGAAATCAGCCTACCTGATGGGAATTTGATAAATGCAGAAAATTGCCAATCAAAATGTTCCAGCACAGTGAACATGTTCTTTTTGTGAAATATATTTGATTCTGAGTTCGGACAAATAAAGTTTGTATGTTAAAACTATTTCTAAGAGGCATACTTTCAGTATTTCCAAAATCACTTCACTCGTGCAAAAGAAGGAAGCTAGTGCTGCTCGTGCTAGCGCTGCTCGTGCTAGCGCTGCTCGTGCTAGCGCTGATCGTGCTAGCGCTGCTCGTGCTAGCGCTGCTCGTGCTAGCGCTGCTCGTGCTAGCGCTGATCGTGCTAGCGCTGCTCGTGCTAGCGCTGATCGTGCTAGCGCTGCTCGTGCTAGCGCTGATCGTGCTAGCGCTGCTCGTACTAGCGCTGATCGTGCTAACGCTGATCGTGCTAGCGCTGCTCGTGTTAGCGCTGATCGTGCTAGTGCTGCTCGTGCTAGCGCTGATTGTGCTAGCGCTGATCGTGCTAGCGCTGCTCGTGCTAGCACATGCGCAGATCACATACACCGCTGTAACTCTGATTAAGCCATTTCTGCCTAAGAATTTGAAAAATTGCTCAGAAAACCAGAATGATTTCCCTAAAATCCTGTTTATATCTGAAATCAGGCTACCTGATGGGAATTTGATAAATGCAGAAAATTGCCAATCAAAATGTTCCAGCACAGTGAACATGTTCTTTTTGTGAAATATATTTGATTCTGAGTCCGGACAAATAAAGTTTGTATGTTAAAACTATTTCTAAGAGGCATACTTTCAGTATTTCCAAAATCACTTCACTCGTGCAAAAGAAGGAAGCTAGTGCTGCTTGTGCTAGCGCTGCTCGTGCTAGCGCTGCTCGTGCTAGCGCTGCTCGTGCTAGCGCTGATTGTGCTAGCGCTGCTCGTGCTAGCGCTGCTCGTGCTAGCGCTGCTCGTGCTAGCGCTGATCGTGCTAGCGCTGCTCGTGCTAGCGCTGATCGTGCTAGCGCTGCTCGTGCTAGCGCTGCTCGTGCTAGCGCTGCTCGTGCTAGCGCTGCTCGTACTAGCGCTGATCGTGCTAACGCTGATCGTGCTAGCGCTGCTCGTGCTAGCGCTGATTGTGCTAGCGCTGATCGTGCTAGCGCTGCTCGTGCTAGCGCTGCTCGTACTAGCGCTGATCGTGCTAACGCTGATCGTGCTAGCGCTGCTCGTGCTAGCGCTGATCGTGCTAGCGCTGATTGTGCTAGCGCTGATCGTGCTAGCGCTGCTCATGCTAGCGCTGATCGTGCTGGCGCTGCACGTGCTAGGGCTGCTCGTGCTAGCACATGCGCAGATCACATACACCGCTGTAACTCTGATTAAGCCATTTCTGCCTAAGAATTTGAAAAATTGCTCAGAAAACCAGGTGTTTTAATCTGCGTAGTAAGATAATAGAGTAAGGTGTTTAAATGACTAATACCATAATTGGTCTATTCCCATAATCAGTTTAATACCAAATTATTAGTGTAGACGTAAACGTAATCTGTGAGTATTGGGACACATCCGCTCACTTCGGTTTCAAAAAAAGACTGTGTAAGTGATTGTTTATGACCGAGACCATAGAAGAATACCTTGCGGAGGTGTAGTATTTTAGAGACCACGGGGGATTTGAGAGAAAATAACACTGAAACAAAAGGAACCAATAACCCACAGCAGGCTATCCACATGATTGGCTCTCAACTATCATCCTCGTCATGTAATTGGTGCCCTCCTACCAGGCTCTCCGCGTGATTGGTTCCCTCCTATTAGGCTCTCCACATGATTGACGCCCTCCGATCAGGCTCACCACTTGATTGGCTTCCTCCTACCAAGCTATCCACATGATTGGTGCCCTCCTACCAGGCTCTCCACGTGTGATTGGTGCCTTTGGAATGCAAATTGGCATGTGCAGATGATCCTATTATAGTTCCTCCCTGGCTGGAGTAAACATCACAGGCAGCAAACACTATGATCCGAATGCCAAAATCTAGGATGTTAGGATTGTATTGAAGTATTGCAACAAACACACACTTTTGCTAAGTAATAATGACTGTTTTGTAATATTCGTTCCATAATTTGCGCATGTTCTGAATGACATACAGTAGGGAAGTGAATGCAAATAGATGAAAATAGATTGAATAAAAATGCTAATTTTCCTCCCTCTCTTCTTACAGAGACATCTACGATGATATAATATTTGCCAAGAGATTGGAGTATTATTGGAATCTCGTTCCTGCATAAGGATGAATCTCATTAACGATTCTGTGTAAAAAATGGCTCTGGATCATGTTTAAGTACACCGTCTAAACAACAGGGGCCTTCATTTATAAAACCTGCATATGTACAAAAAATATATCCCAAAAAGGTGCGTACACCAGTTTGCAAGCAAAAGTTGGCATTTATAAAAATGTAATTTGAAGTGATAATGTGCTCACTTCCCCATAAATGTTAGAACACATGTTACACACATCTGCTGGTGGTTGAAATAACGTATTGCTGGCAAGTAAATATTTTGTGCAAATTGGGCATATGATCAAAAGCTTCTTTTTTTTAAATTAAATTTTGGACCTTGCAGCGCACGCAAGGTCCCCCTGGTCAAGCCAACGCATGTCCAGGCCCGTCTGAAGTTTGCCAATGACCATCTGGATGATCCAGAGAAGGAATGGGAGGTCATGTGGTCTGATGAGACAAAAATAGAGCTTTTTGGTCTAAACTCCACTCGCCATTTTTGGAGGAAGAAGAAGGATGAATACAACCCCAACAACACCATTCCAACCGTGAAGCATGGAGGTGGAAACATTCTTTGGGAATGCTTTTCTGCAAAGGGGACAGGACGACTGCACCGTATTGAGGGGAGGATGGATGGGGCCATGTATCGCGAGATCTTGGCGAGATCTTGGCCAACAACCTCCTTCCCTCAGCATTGAAGATGGGTCGTGGCTGGGTCTTCCAGCATGACAACGACCCGAAACACACAGCCAGGGCAACTAAGAAGTGGCTCCGTAAGAAGCATCTCAAGGTCCTGGAGTAGCCTAGCCAGTCTCCAGACCTGAACCCAATAGAAAATCTTTGGAGGGGGCTGAAAGTCTGTATTGCCCAGCGACAGCCCCGAAACCTGAAGGATCTGGAGAAGGTCTGTATGGAGGAGTGGGCCAAAATCCCTGCTGCAGTGTGTGCAAACCTGGTCAAGAACTACAGGAAACGTATGATTATCTGTAATTGCAAACAAAGGTTTCTGTACCCAATATTAAGTTATGCTTTTCTGATGTATCAAATACTTATGTCATGCAATAAAATGCAAATTAATTACTTAAAAATCATACAATGCGATTTTCTGGAATTTTGTTTTAGATTCCGTCTCACAGAGTTGAAGTGTACCTATGATAAAAATGACAGACCTCTACATTTTTTGTAAGTTGGAAAACCTGCAAAATCGGCAGTGTATCAAATACTTGTTCTCCCCACTGTATATACCCGATAACATTATTTTTCATGACCTACAATCTCCTTTTCAGCTTTTTTTGATAGCAAACTATACCAAGCAAAACAGGCATAATCAAAATGACACTGAATCCAGGTTGAGACAAGCAGTTTCTTTAATGTTAAAATATCTAGTGTTACGATATAAACATTTAAATTTGTTCACCATTTTATAATGACTTTTAGCAGCAATCAGGTCTCTAGAAAGGGATTGATCTAGGAACACCCCAAGATAAGATACACTTGTTTTAGATTCAATCTCCTTGCCTGCACAGTTTACTGTTATTTTGTCAGCCCTAAGCAATCTAAGTTTTGTTGCAAACAATATCGATTAAGTTTTTGCCAAATGTTGCGACAATTTGTTGTCAGTTAACCAATCTGTAACAAAATGCAATTCCTTACTCAGTCTCCTCTATGTAAACTATATCCTTCCCTGATACCAGTATGGCTGAGTCATCAGCATAAAGCAAGAGGTTACACTTTACTGTATCTGGCATATCATTAAGAAATAAGAGAGGCCCTAAAATGGATCCCTGTGGTACTCCACAGGATATTTATTTGGCCTCTGACATCACCAACAAGAATGCAGCCATTTTGTCGTTAGTGGGAAGAGCGAAAATCTATGTGGTTTTATTTTTAGATTCTAAAATAATTCAATAAAGGTTATATAAAATAAAAAAGTTGTAGGCTACAGTATTGCTGTGCGATAGGAGCGCGACATCATTGCCTATTTAATCTCAGAGCAGGACATAGAAACACAATATTCTATTGATCAACTAACAATTTATATTTTGCATGTCGTGGCCTAGACTGAACAGCTTCTACCCCCCAAGCCATTTGACTGCTAAATAGTACTTACTATTTTGACTCATCACATACGCTGCTGCTACTGATTATTGTCCATCCTGTTGCCTAGTCACTTGGCCCCTAGCCACGTCACGAACCAGTTTAACTAAAACGGGAAGCTTGGGGGAAGTTCCATGGCAGAAATCAGCCAAAGAGGGGTCGGAACTCGGTTGTACTCGGATGCCTCGCAATACATTAAACCAATGAAATGCCTTGCTAGGGCGAAGCTCCGAAGACGCTCAACAGATTAGTGCCGTAGGAGCTACACTGTGAGATGACTAAACATTTCAACCAAACAAATACTGATGACAAAACATTTTTTTGAACGTTTGCAGCACGCTGGTTAAGTATTTGATGCATTGGGTAGCTAACTATACTTGCTATTGTTTAAATGTATGGACGTTCTCAGCTTCTCAGCTGCAGCAGCAGACTGACTTTCTGCCTCAGATTCAGATTCAAAGGTCTCTAATCTGCAGACTTTACAGAGTTTACTTTGTTGGCAGTGGATCTGTGGATTATCCATCTGCTCCACGTCCTCCAGAAGACCCCGGAACCATTGTTTTTCCCCCAGCATCTGTAGGCCTGATTAACTGGGCTTAGGAAAGGTTGGAGGGGTGGAGCGAGAGACAGAGAAGGGGAGAGAGGGAGAGAGAGAGAGAGAGAGAGAGAGAGAGAGAGAGAGAGAGAGAAAATAGGAGAGAGAGGAAAGAGAAAGAGAGAGAGAGAAAAGATAGGAGAGAGAGGAAAGAGAGCGAGAGAAAAGATAGGAGAGAGAGAAAGAAAAGATAAGAGAGAGAAGATAGGAGCGAGAGAGAGAGAGAGAGAGAGAGAGAGAGAGAGAGAGAGAGAGACAGACAGACAGACAGACAGACAGACAGACAGACAGACAGACAGACAGACAGACAGACAGACAGAGAGAGAGAGAGAGAGAGAGAGAGAGAGAGACAGACAGAGAGAGAGAGAGAGAGAGAGAGAGAGAGAGAGAGAGAGAGAGAGAGAAAGACTGGGTTGAAGGGGTGTAGAGAGCTGGAGTTGAGAAGAAACCATAGACAAACTGCTTTGACGGGTTTGACTTCCCCTGGATTCCGACAGTCAAATGAGTGGGATGTGGTAGAAGTGAACAGATTTAGTGTGGAGTTAAGGTACTGTATCAAAGGAACATTCTGTGCAGTACTGTCTGTATCCCACATAATAATATTAGTGAAAAGCCACATATGGTCCAGACAGTATCTTTCACTCTGTGTCTTGAGTTGACATTAAATAGATGTTTTTCTACAGTACTACCAACACAGTTATGTCATGTCTGCTGCATTAGTGAAAACTCCTTTACTCAGATTTTTTTTAGTTCATCATATGAAGATGAACATAACCGTGATCATTCTTTAATGGTCAATAAAAGGATTGTGGTAATAATGACTCCCCATCAACCTGTCCATACCCTGTCCAATCTAATCTATGGTAATCTACCCTGTCCAATCTAATCTATCATTAGTACTCTGGTAGACAGACGTGAGAACTCTCAAGAGTTTCGAACACAAAGAACAACAACACCCGCTCATTGAGTTGCCCTGAGACGCACACACGCACGCACGCATACACACACACACGCACACGCACGCATGCACACACGCACACACACACACACACACACACACCCCACGCTGAGTCCCTCACGTGTGCAGCATCGCAACTTTGCCAAAGGGTGTGACATTCTCTGCAGGATAACTGTCAACACAGATTCATCATTGGGGCATGGTGTATGTGTTTGAGTGTGTGTGTGGGTGTTTGTATGTGTGTGTGTGTGTGTGTGTGTGTGTGTGTGTGTGTGTGTGTGTGTGTGTGTGTGTGTGTGTGTGTGTGTGTGTGTGTGTGTGTGTGTGTGTGTGTGTGTGTTTGTGTATGTGTGTTTGTTTGTTATTGTGTGTGTGTGTGTGTGTGTGTGTGTTTGTTTGTTTGTTATTGTGTATATATATGTGTGTGTCTGTGTGTGTGTGATTGTGTGTGTGTGTGTTTGTGTGTGTGTGTGTTTGTTATTGTCTGTGAGTGTGTGTGTGTGTGTGTGTGTGTGTGTGTGTGTGTGTGTGTGTGTGTGTGTGTGTGTGTGTGTGTGTGTGTGTGTGTGTGTGTGTCACAGTGCCACTACTGAGCGTCTACTGATGGATTGGACAGCAGAGAGACTCAACGACTAGGTTTTGGACTACAATGTGTTTTCAATGTTAGCTTTACAATTGAATGGTATCACAAAATAGATGTTTTCAAACTTGAAGAACGACAGCAGAGCTTTTCCCTCCCCAAGGATATATAGTGTATTTTCCAAAGAAAGCGATTTGATTTACTTCACAGGAAATAATGACTAAAGTGTATGCCACAGCATGTGCACTGTTAACTGCCCCCCCCCCCCCCCTCCTAATCAGGGCCTTACTGTATACTGTGGTAATGGCTAGGTTTTAAGTGTTGTAGCTATTATAGCGTTTAGCATACTGTATAGATATTGTCACATATCTAACGATGAACTTAGCAGCTACAGATCTATCCACAACCTTAGCGGTTACAAATCTATCCACAACCTTAGCGGTTACAGATCTATCCACAACCTTAGCGGTTACAAATCTATCCACAACCTTAGCGGTTACAGATCTATCCACAACCTTAACAGTTACACTTCTAACCACAACCTTAGCGGCTACAGATCTAACCACAGCCTTAGTGTGTACAGATCTAACCACAACCTTAGCGGCTACAGATCTAACCACAACCTTAGTGTGTACAGATCTAACCACAACCTTAGTGGCTACAGATCTAACCACAACCTTAGCGGCTACAGATCTAACCACAACCTTAGTGTGTACAGATCTAACCACAGCCTTAGTGTGTACAGATCTAACCACAACCTTAGTGGCTACGTTTCTAACCACAACCTTAGTGGCTACAGATCTAACCACAGCCTTAGTGGCTACAGATCTAACCACAGCCTTAGTGGCTAGAGATCTAACCACAACCTTAGTGGCTACAGATCTAACCACAACCTTAGTGGCTACAGATTTAACCACAACCTTATCGGCTATAGATCTAACCACAGCCTTAGTGGCTAGAGATCTAACCACAACCTTAGTGGCTACAGATCTAACCACAAACTTAGTGGCTACAGATCTAACCACAAACTTATCGGCTATAGATCTAACCACAACCTTAGTGGCTACAGATCTAACCACAACCTTATCGGCTAGAGATCTAACCACAGCCTTAGTGGCTACAGATCTAACCACAACCTTATCGGCTAGAGATCTAACCACAACCTTATCGGCTAGAGATCTAACCACAACCTTAGTGGCTAGAGATCTAACCACAACCTTAGTGGCTACGGATCTAATCACAACCTTATCGGCTAGAGATCTAACCACAGCCTTAGTGGCTACAGATCTAACCACAACCTTAGTGGCTACAGATCTAACCACAACCTTTGTGGCTACAGATCTAACCTCAACCTTAGTGGCTAGAGATCTAACCACAACCTTATCGACTAGAGATCTAACCACAGCCTTAGTGGCTACAGATCTAACCACAACCTTATCGGCTAGAGATCTAACCACACCCTTATCGGCTAGAGATCTAACCACAACCTTAGTGGCTAGAGATCTAACCACAACCTTAGTGGCTACGGATCTAACCACAACCTTTTCGGCTAGAGATCTAACCACAGCCTTAGTGGCTACAGATCTAACCACAACCTTAGTGGCTACAGATCTAACCACAACCTTTGTGGCTACAGATCTAACCTCAACCTTAGTGGCTAGAGATCTAACCACAACCTTAGTGGCTAGAGATCTAACCACAACCTTAGTGGCTACAGATCTAACCACAACCTTAGTGGCTACAGATCTAACCACAACCTTATCGGCTATAGATCTAACCACAACCTTAGTGGCTACAGATCAAACCACAACCTTATCGGCTATAGATCTAACCACAGCCTTAGTGGCTACAGATCTAACCACAAACTTAGTGGCTACAGATCTAACCACAAACTTATCGGCTATAGATCTAACCACAACCTTAGTGGCTACATATCTAACCACAACCTTATCGGCTAGAGATCTAACCACAGCCTTAGTGGCTACAGATCTAACCACAACCTTAGCGGCTAGAGATCTAACCACAACCTTATCGGCTAGAGATCTAACCACAACCTTAGTGGCTAGAGATCTAACCACAACCTTAGTGGCTACGGATCTAATCACAACCTTATCGGCTAGAGATCTAACCACAGCCTTAGTGGCTACAGATCTAACCACAACCTTAGTGGCTACAGATCTAACCACAACCTTTGTGGCTACAGATCTAACCTCAACCTTAGTGGCTAGAGATCTAACCACAACCTTATCGACTAGAGATCTAACCACAGCCTTAGTGGCTACAGATCTAACCACAACCTTATCGGCTAGAGATCTAACCACAACCTTATCGGCTAGAGATCTAACCACAACCTTAGTGGCTAGAGATCTAACCACAACCTTAGTGGCTACGGATCTAACCACAACCTTATCGGCTAGAGATCTAACCACAGCCTTAGTGGCTACAGATCTAACCACAACCTTAGTGGCTACAGATCTAACCACAACCTTTGTGGCTACAGATCTAACCTCAACCTTAGTGGCTAGAGATCTAACCACAACCTTAGTGGCTAGAGATCTAACCACAACCTTAGTGGCTACAGATCTAACCTCAACCTTAGTGGCTACAGATCTAACCTCAACCTTCGTGGCTACAGATCTAACCACACACAAACCATATGTGATGGCTTATCACTTCAGAATGCTGTGGTAGCCATGCTGGTTAAGTGTGCCTTGAATTCTAAATAAATCACTGACAGTGTCACCAACAAAGCACCCCCACACCATCACACCTCCTCCTCCACGCTTCACGGTGAGAACCACACATGCGGAGATCATCGGTTCACCTACTCTGCGTGTAGAGTAGATTTGGACTCATCAGACCAAAGGACAGATTTCCACCAGTCTAATGCCCACTGCTCGTGGTTCTTGGCCCAAGCAAGTCTCTTCTTATTATTGGTGTTTTTTAATAGTGGTTTCTTTGCAGCAATTCGACCATGAAGGCTTGATTCACACAGTCTCCACTGAACAGTTGATGTTGAGATGTGTCTGTTAGTTGAACTCTGTGAAGCATTTTCTGAGGCTGGTAACTCTAATGAACTCATCCTCTGCAGCAGAGGTAACTCTGGGTCTTCCATTCCTGTGGCGGTCCACATGAGAGACAGTTAACTCTAATGAACTCATCCTCTGCAGCAGAGGTAACTCTGGGTCTTCCTTTCCTGTGGCGGTCCTCATGAGAGACAGTTAACTCTAATGAACTCATCCTCTGCAGCAGAGGTAACTCTGGGTCTTCCTTTCCTGTGGCGGTCCTCATGAGAGACAGTTAACTCTAATGAACTCATCCTCTGCAGCAGAGGTAACTCTGGGTCTTCCTTTCCTGTGGCGGTCCTCATGAGAGACAGTTAACTCTAATGAACTCATCCTCTGCAGCAGAGGTAACTCTGGGTCTTCCTTTCCTGTGGCGGTCCACATGAGAGACAGTTAACTCTAATGAACTCATCCTCTGCAGCAGAGGTAACTCTGGGTCTTCCTTTCCTGTGGCGGTCCTCATGAGAGACAGTTAACTCTAATGAACTCATCCTCTGCAGCTGAGGTAACTCTGGGTCTTCCATTCCTGTGGCGGTCCTCATGAGAGCCAGTTAACTCTAATGAACTCATCCTCTGCAGCAGAGGTAACTCTGGGTCTTCCTTTCCTGTGGCGGTCCTCATGAGAGACAGTTAACTCTAATGAACTCATCCTCTGCAGCTGAGGTAACTCTGGGTCTTCCATTCCTGTGGCGGTCCTCATGAGAGCCAGTTAACTCTAATGAACTCATCCTCTGCAGCAGAGGTAACTCTGGGTCTTCCTTTCCTGTGGCGGTCCTCATGAGAGACAGTTAACTCTAATGAACTCATCCTCTGCAGCAGAGGTAACTCTGGGTCTTCCTTTCCTGTGGCGGTCCACATGAGAGACAGTTAACTCTAATGAACTCATCCTCTGCAGCAGAGGTAACTCTGGGTCTTCCTTTCCTGTGGCGGTCCTCATGAGAGACAGTTAACTCTAATGAACTCATCCTCTGCAGCAGAGGTAACTCTGGGTCTTCCTTTCCTGTGGCGGTCCACATGAGAGACAGTTAACTCTAATGAACTCATCCTCTGCAGCAGAGGTAACTCTGGGTCTTCCTTTCCTGTGGCGGTCCTCATGAGAGACAGTTAACTCTAATGAACTCATCCTCTGCAGCTGAGGTAACTCTGGGTCTTCCATTCCTGTGGCGGTCCTCATGAGAGCCAGTTAACTCTAATGAACTCATCCTCTGCAGCAGAGGTAACTCTGGGTCTTCCTTTCCTGTGGCGGTCCTCATGAGAGACAGTTAACTCTAATGAACTCATCCTCTGCAGCTGAGGTAACTCTGGGTCTTCCATTCCTGTGGCGGTCCTCATGAGAGCCAGTTAACTCTAATGAACTCATCCTCTGCAGCAGAGGTAACTCTGGGTCTTCCTTTCCTGTGGCGGTCCTCATGAGAGACAGTTAACTCTAATGAACTCATCCTCTGCAGCAGAGGTAACTCTGGGTCTTCCTTTCCTGTGGCGGTCCACATGAGAGACAGTTAACTCTAATGAACTCATCCTCTGCAGCAGAGGTAACTCTGGGTCTTCCTTTCCTGTGGCGGTCCTCATGAGAGACAGTTAACTCTAATGAACTCATCCTCTGCAGCAGAGGTAACTCTGGGTCTTCCTTTCCTGTGGCGGTCCACATGAGTGCCAGTTTCATCACAGCGGATGATGGTTTTTGCGACTGAACTTAAAATGTTCCGTATTGATTGACCTTCATGTCTTAACTGTGTGATGGACTGACCTTCATGTCTTAACTGTGTGATGGACTGTCGTCTCTGTTTACTTATTTGAGCTGTTCTTGCCATAATATAGACTTGGTCTTTAACCAAATAGGGCTATCTTCTGTATACCACCACTACCTTGTCACAACAAGTAGGTGTGTCCAAACTTTTTACTGGTACTATATATAATATATATATATAAAGAGAGAGAGAGAACTTTCCAAATATCGAAAAAAACAAAATACGCCAGACAAGGTGGGCTCTTTTGTGTCGTTAAAAATAATGATGTGTCCAGGCTCTGCCGCAGCCGGCCGCGACCGGGAGGCTCATGGGGCGACGCACAATTGGCCCAGCGTCGTCCAGGTTAGGGAGGGTTTGGCCGGCAGGGATATCCTTGTCTCATCGCACTAGCAACTCCTGTGGCGGGCCAGGCGAAGTGCACGCTGACCAGGTCGCTAGGTGCACTGTGTTTCCTTCAACACATTGGTGCAGTTGGCTTCCGGGTTGGTTGTGCGCTCTGTCAAGAAGCAGCGCGGCTGGGTTGTGTTTTGGAGGACGCGTGGCTCTCGACCTTCGCCTTTCCCGAGTCCATACGGGAGTTGCAGCGATGAGACGACAGTAACTACTACCAATTGGATACCATGAAATTGGGGAGAAAAAGGGGTAAAAATATATATATTTTTAAATAATAAAAATAATAATAAAAATAATGATGTGAGAAATGGCGGTGGTAACACATGCGCAAATATTTATTATATAATAATTAAATAATATATATTGATATAAAAACCACCTTATGAAGTAGAGTCACGCGATATGTTGTGCGGTTCTCCCACTACGAGTGAAAATGCAATGGAAACCCATTGAACTTTTTTATTCAGAGAATTTAACAGCAAAAGTTATTTTTTATGTGCGCCATGTCATCACTATGTCATCGCCATGTCATCGCTATGTCATCGCCATGTCATCGCTATGTCATCGCCATGTCATCACTATGTCATCGCCATGTCATCACTATGTCATCGCCATGTCATCACTATGTCATCGCCATGTCATCACTATGTCATCGCCATGTCATCACTATGTCATCGCCATGTCATCACTATGTCATCGCCATGTCATCACTATGTCATCGCCATGTCATCACTATGTCATCACCATGTCATCACTATGTCATCGCCATGTCATCACTATGTCATCGCCATGTCATCACGTATCCGCAATAAGTCCATTTGATGGAAACACATCTCTGTTGGGAAAATGCGTATATCGTTTTTATGCAGATTTTAGAATACTCACATGTAAATCTGTTGCCAATTGGATGAAAAACCTAGCTAACGAAACATTCGATCTCAATACAGTGCTCCCAAAAGTAAATTATGTTACGGACAGAGTGCACTAAGTTCTGTAGACTTGGCCCTTTGCCAAAGTTTTTTTTTTTAAATGGCGTTGTATAATTACCCTTGCGTCAATCTAATTAACGTAATAAAAAAATCCCCATCAAAATCCGTGAGTTTAAGCCGGAGAAATCCGTTTCTTTGCATGGGCTGCGTCTCAATCAGAGAAGGCTCCTCAGAGGAGGAAGGGGAGGACCATCCTCCACAGTGAATTTCATGAAAATAACAGAAGTATGCTCTTCATGGATTAATCCCGGTTTCAACTGTACCGGGCAGATGGCAGACAGTGTGTATGGCGTTGTGTGGGTGAGTGGTTTGCTGATGTCAACGTTGTGAACAGAGTGCCCCATGGTGGCGGTGCGGTTATGGTATGGGAAGGCATAAGCTACGGACAACAAACACAATTGCATTTTATCGATAGCAATTTGAATGCACAGGGATACAGTGACGAGATCCTGAGGCCCATTGTCGTGCCATTCATCGACCTCCATCACCTCATGTTTCAGCATGATAATTTACGGCCCCATGTTGCAAGGATCTGTACACAATTCCTGGAAGCTGAAAATATCCCAGTTCTTCCATGGGCTGTGTACTCACCAGACATCACACCCATTGAGCATGTTTGGGATGCTCTGGATCGACGTGTACGACATGACAGCGTGTTCCAGTTCCTGCCAAAATCCAACAACTTTGTATAGCCATTGAAGAGGAGTGGGACAACATTCCACAGGCCACAATCAACAGCCTGATCAACTCTATGTGAAGGAGATGTGTCATGCTGCATGAGGCAAATGGTGGTCACACCTGGTACTGACTGGTTCTCTGATCCCCTACCTTTCTTTTACGGTATCCATGACCAACATATGCATTTCTGTATTCCCTGGGGCGGCAGAGTAGCCTA
This sequence comes from Oncorhynchus clarkii lewisi, assembly GCF_045791955.1. NCBI lineage: Eukaryota > Metazoa > Chordata > Actinopteri > Salmoniformes > Salmonidae > Oncorhynchus > Oncorhynchus clarkii. The sequence continues at coordinate 44,047,200 of NC_092174.1, forward strand.
GTGGTTCGAGCGTTGGACTAGTAACTGGAAGGTTGCAAGTTCAAACCCCAGAGCTGACATATGAGGTTCTGCCCCTGAACAGGCAGTTAACCCACTGTTGGGCTGTCATTGAAAATAAGAATTTGTTCTTAACTGACTTGGCTAGTTAAATGAATAAAAATTCCCAATCATGTGAAATCCATAGATTAGGGCCTAATTAATTGATTTAAATTAACTGAATTCCTTATATAAACTGTAACTCAGTAAAACATTTATATTTTTACTCAGTGTACAGTAGTTTAACCTACTCAAACACCCGGCTCAAACAGAGATGTTAGCTAGCTGGCTATGGATATCAAACAGAGAGGGATGCCACGTTACCTAGCTGGCTATGGCTATCCAACACTGGAACTTTTTCAAGTCAAGGTAAGCTTTTGGTTTTATTAATGTATTGCCAACGGGGCTCACTGGTGTACCTGCTAAACTGCTTGCTAACTGTACACTGTACTGCGTGATTGTAGCAGGTTTACAAACGCGTTCGTTATAATAGCTATGTTGACTTGACATTTGCTAATATGGTGATAATGATAGCGGTGTGTAGCGGTTAGCAGTTATGATATGAAGGTTTGGCTTGGAAATGCTTTCGCCTGGTCACAGACAGCTGTTGTGCAGCTGTTCTGCAGTGTTGTGCACTGAATCCCACAAGAAAAGGGACAAATTGAGAGAAAGAGAGCGTGTAGATGAAGAGAAGGAATTAACGAGCAAAGTGATCATGCATTGTCCAATAGAAACTCTCGTTTGCAACTGTTTGGACTAATGATTACACCCTAGATCAGCTAGATACAGGCAAGAGTGTATTGAATGTTAATGGATTCCTCAAATGTGTCTCTTGACCTGTGTGCACCTACGTTGTAAACTTTCATTCATAGGCTAAGTTGTATCAACTTCATGATGGGTATAGGGAAAATTTTACTATTACGTAGTAACCTAAACCTATCGCTGTTACATTGAACTGGGTGAATGGAATATGAATGACAGTAACCTAAACCTATCGCTGTTACATTGAGCTGGGTGAATGGAATATGAATGACAGTAACCTAAACCTAACGCTGTTACATTGAACTGGGTAAATGGAATATGAATGACAGTAACCTAAACCTAACGCTGTTACATTGAGCTGGGTGAATGGAATATGAATGACAGTAACCTAAACCTAACGCTGTTACATTGAGCTGGGTGAATGGAATATGAATGAAAGTAACCTAAAACTATCGCTGTTACATTGAAAAGGGTGAATGGAATATGAATGACAGTAACCTAAACCTATCGCTGTTACATTGAACTGGGTGAATGGAATATGAATGACAGTAACCTAAACCTAACGCTGTTACATTGAGCTGGGTGAATGGAATATGAATGACAGTAACCTAAAACTATCGCTGTTACATTGAACTGGGTGAATGGAATATGAATGACAGTAACCTAAACCTATCGCTGTTACATTGAACTGGGTGAATGGAATATGAATGACAGTAACCTAAACCTCTCGCTGTTACATTGAACTGGGTGAATGGAATATGAATGACAGTAACCTAAACCTGTCACTGTTACATTGAACTGGGTGAATGGAATATGAATGACAGTAACCTAAACCTATCACTGTTACATTGAACTGGGTGAATGGAATATGAATGACAGTAACCTAAACCTGTCACTGTTACATTGAGCTGGGTGAATGGAATATGAATGACAGTAACCTAAACCTAACGCTGTTACATTGAGCTGGGTGAATGGAATATGAATGAAAGTAACCTAAAACTATCGCTGTTACATTGAAAAGGGTGAATGGAATATGAATGACAGTAACCTAAACCTATCGCTGTTACATTGAACTGGGTGAATGGAATATGAATGACAGTAACCTAAACCTCTCGCTGTTACATTGAACTGGGTGAATGGAATATGAATGACAGTAACCTAAACCTGTCACTGTTACATTGAACTGGGTGAATGGAATATGAATGACAGTAACCTAAACCTATCACTGTTACATTGAACTGGGTGAATGGAATATGAATGACAGTAACCTAAACCTGTCACTGTTACATTGAGCTGGGTGAATGGAATATGAATGACAGTAACCTAAACCTGTCACTGTTACATTGAACTGGGTGAATGGAATATGAATGACAGTAACCTAAACCTATCGCTGTTACATTGAGCTGGGTGGATAAGCTACAGTCCACCACATCCGCCCATGTCAGCCTTCCGCATCTACGGTGGAAGGTGGATAAGCTACAGTCCACCACATCCGCCCATGTCAGCCTTCCACATCTACGGTGGAAGGTGGATAAGCTACAGTCCACCACATCCGCCCATGTCAGCCTTCCACATCTACGGTGGAAGGTGGATAAGCTACAGTCCACCACATCCGCCCATGTCAGCCTTCCACATCTACGGTGGAAGGTGGATAAGCTACAGTCCACCACATCCGCCCATGTCAGCCTTCCACATCTACGGTGGAAGGTGGATAAGCTACAGTCCACCACATCCGCCCATGTCAGCCTTCCGCATCTACGGTGGAAGGTGGATAAGCTACAATCCACCACATCCACCCATGTCAGCCTTCCGCATCTACGGTGGAAGGTGGATAAGCTACAGTCCACCACATCCGCCCATGTCAGCCTTCCACATCTACGGTGGAAGGTGGATAAGCTACAATCCACCACATCCACCCATGTCAGCCTTCCGCATCTACGGTGGAAGGTGGATAAGCTACTGTCCACCACATCCGCCCATGTCAGCCTTCCGCATCTACGGTGGAAGGTGGATAAGCTACAGTCCACCACATCCGCCCATGTCAGCCTTCCATATCTACGGTGGAAGGTGGATAAGCTACAGTCCACCACATCCGCCCATGTCAGCATTCTGCATCTACGGTGGAAGGTGGATAAGCTACAGTCCACCACATCCGCCCATGTCAGCCTTCCACATCTACGGTGGAAGGTGGATAAGCTACAGTCCACCACATCCGCCCATGTCAGCCTTCCGCATCTACGGTGGAAGGTGGATAAGCTACAGTCCACCACATCCGCCCATGTCAGCCTTCCGCATCTACGGTGGAAGGTGGATAAGCTACAGTCCACCACATCCGCCCATGTCAGCCTTCCGCATCTACGGTGGAAGGTGGATAAGCTACAGTCCACCACATCCGCCCATGTCAGCCTTCCGCATCTACGGTGGAAGGTGGATAAGCTACAATCCACCACATCCGCCCATGTCAGCCTTCCACATCTACGGTGGAAGGTGGATAAGCTACAATCCACCACATCCACCCATGTCAGCCTTCCGCATCTACGGTGGAAGGTGGATAAGCTACAGTCCACCACATCCACCCATGTCAGCCTTCCACATCTACGGTGGAAGGTGGATAAGCTACAGTCCACCAAATCCGCCCATGTCAGCCTTCCACATCTACGGTGGAAGGTGGATAAGCTACAATCCACCACATCCACCCATGTCAGCCTTCCGCATCTACGGTGGAAGGTGGATAAGCTACTGTCCACCACATCCGCCCATGTCAGCCTTCCGCATCTACGGTGGAAGGTGGATAAGCTACAGTCCACCACATCCGCCCATGTCAGCCTTCCACATCTACGGTGGAAGGTGGATAAGCTACAGTCCACCACATCCGCCCATGTCAGCATTCCGCATCTACGGTGGAAGGTGGATAAGCTACAGTCCACCACATCCGCCCATGTCAGCCTTCCACATCTACGGTGGAAGGTGGATAAGCTACAGTCCACCACATCCGCCCATGTCAGCCTTCCGCATCTACGGTGGAAGGTGGATAAGCTACAGTCCACCACATCCGCCCATGTCAGCCTTCCGCATCTACGGTGGAAGGTGGATAAGCTACAGTCCACCACATCCGCCCATGTCAGCCTTCCGCATCTACGGTGGAAGGTGGATAAGCTACAGTCCACCACATCCGCCCATGTCAGCCTTCCGCATCTACGGTGGAAGGTGGATAAGCTACAGTCCACCATATCCGCCCATGTCAGCCTTCCGCATCTACGGTGGAAGGTGGATAAGCTACAGTCCACCACATCCGCCCATGTCAGCCTTCCGCATCTACGGTGGAAGGTGGATAAGCTACAGTCCACCACATCCGCCCATGTCAGCCTTCCGCATCTACGGTGGAAGGTGGATAAGATACAGTCCACCACATCCGCCCATGTCAGCCTTCCGCATCTACGGTGGAAGGTGGATAAGCTACAGTTCACCACATCCGCCCATGTCAGCCTTCCGCATCTACGGTGGAAGGTGGATAAGCTACAGTCCACCACATCCGCCCATGTCAGCCTTCCACATCTACGGTGGAAGGTGGATAAGCTACAGTCCACCACATCCGCCCATGTCAGCCTTCCACATCTACGGTGGAAGGTGGATAAGCTACAGTCCACCACATCCGCCCATGTCAGCCTTCCACATCTACGGTGGAAGGTGGATAAGCTACAGTCCACCACATCCGCCCATGTCAGCCTTCCACATCTACGGTGGAAGGTGGATAAGCTACAGTCCACCACATCCGCCCATGTCAGCCTTCCACATCTACGGTGGAAGGTGGATAAGCTACAGTCCACCACATCCGCCCATGTCAGCCTTCCACATCTACGGTGGAAGGTGGATAAGCTACAGTCCACCACATCCGCCCATGTCAGCCTTCCACATCTACGGTGGAAGGTGGATAAGCTACAGTCCACCACATCCGCCCATGTCAGCCTTCCACATCTACGGTGGAAGGTGGATAAGCTACAGTCCACCACATCCACCCATGTCAGCCTTCCGCATCTACGGTGGAAGGTGGATAAGCTACAGTCCACCACATCCGCCCATGTCAGCCTTCCACATCTACGGTGGAAGGTGGATAAGCTACACGGTTTGTTAGTCAGACCGTCGTTCACCATGAAAATCGGGTCTTCTCAGGAAAACATCAGTTGCGTCCGAACAGTTTGGCCTCGTAAAGTGTCACAGAACTTCTAATGATGTCGGTAATGCCGAAGTGCCAACTTCTGTCTGTAATGTCCAAACCGTTTGAGCCACAAACGAATACGGCTCTAACGAACACAATGCCGTTCTCTGTTTTGCTCTACGACTCCCACAAGTGTCACAGGATTCGTCTGACGGTAGCCCATACAAACGGATCGAAGTTTGGAGGTGGTTTCGTGACAACAAAATAAGGGGTTAATTTTGGGTCCAAAAAAGCATTAATATTTCCTGAGCTTTCTTATATCTCCTAAATGATATAGGACATTCACAGATTAGGTGTTACCTATCGGAAATATGTGAATACATGCTAAACCGCACCAATAGCTTGTACTTGGCTATTCCCACCTCCTTGCTTGTTCTGCCCCAATGTGCTTAATTTGCTCCAATTGGAGAGAAAAAATGGCGACTATAAATCTTGGTTTAGTTATCAGTTCCTTTGACAGAAGACTCATCCTGTGTTTTTTTCTCTGTTTCTCTCACTCTACTCTCCTTGTACTCCCTCTCTCTGCTCTCCTTATCCTCTCTCTACTCTCTGTTTTCTCTCTGCTCTCCTTATCCTCTCTCACTCTCTGTTTTCTCTCTGCTCTCCTTATCCTCTCTCACTCTCTGTTTTCTCTCTGCTCTCCTTATCCTCTCTCACTCTGTTTTCTCTCTACTCTCCTTATCCATTCTCACTCTCTGTTTTCTCTCTACTCTCCTTATCCTCTCTCTACTCTCCTTATCCTCTCTCTACTCTCCTTATCCTCTCTCTACTCTCCTTATCCTCTCTCACTCTCTGTTTTCTCTCTCTTCCCTCTGTCAATTTCCTCCTCTCTCTCTCTCTCTCTCTCCCTCTCTCTCTCTCCCTCTCTCTCTCCCCCCCTCTCTCTCTCTTTCCTTTTCCTATACTCTCCTCTCAGTGAGGATAGCAGAGGGGAAGCCCCCATGGAGAGAATTGTGGGTAATTAAGATAGAGGGCCTGATCAAAGGCATCTAAGAGCTGAGGAGAGGTTGAGGTGTGTGTGTGAGAGAGAGAGAGAGAGAGAGAAGGGGGGGGGAGCTGAATAGAGGTGTAGGTGATCACTGGATGTCACCTAGTGATGTGGACTTTTCAGAGGTCAGTATTAGAATGGCTGGAGTGTGTGTGTGCGTGTGTGTGTGTGTGTGTGTGTGTGTGTGTGTGTGTGTGTGTGTGTGTGTGTGTGTGTGTGTGTGTGTGTGTGTGTGTGTGTGTGTGTGTGAGAGAGAGAGAGAGAAAGTTCACAGTGTGTATGGGATAGCATTACCCCAATTTCAGTTCTTGAATTTCAGTTTAGTAAGAATCAAATCAACCTCAATTTTAGCCTACCTTGATTACGGTTTGCAACACCTAGAGATGAAGCATTAGCTCGATCTGTGTAAAGATGGGAGAGGTCATATAAGTGACAGTTACTTTACGCTATCAGATAGTTCATCCTGGATTAATTGAATGCACATTGACAGCATGCACAGCCTTCTCACTAAAGGCAGTCCTAATGATGTTGCGTGAACATGCACGACTGTTATAATAGAGAGAGTCAAGGTCACTGAGTAGCAGTGTTTGTAATCTCCACCAAAATACTCTAGAATCTTGATTCATGTTCCATTTCGATACCAACTATGATAATGATAATAGATAATGGTTTGTGCTTTAGGGACTTGGATCTACAAGGGGGCGGCAGGTAGCCTAGTGGTCAGTAACCGAAAGGTTGCTGGATTGAATCCCCGAGCTGACAAGGTAAAAATCTGTCGTTCTGCCCCAGAACAAGGCAGTTAACCCACTGTTCCTAGGCCGTCATTGTAAATAAGAATTTGTTCTTAACTGACTTGCCTAGTTAAATAAAGGTTTAAAAAAGTACTAATGACTTATTTCATGCAACATGAGTGAGTAGACATTTTGAGAGGCTCAAGAAGCTTATCTAGCCAAAAGACGTTCACCTCCACTATTTGGGGAACAAGCACCGAGGCCCATGGCTAAAAACGACACAGTCATCTCTTAAAGACATTATCGTTTGTCGATGCTCCCCAGAAATGGATTCTTATAAAAGATTAAGTCTGAGGTGAAAATTATAAATGTATTTAAATGTTGATTTACTTACGCACTGGTCCATGACTGCTATGGATACCTATGGAGAAAAAGAATGAAAGGAGAGAAAGATATATATATTTTTTAAATGACAAAGAGAGAAAGAGACATGATCAAAGTATGTCCACAGCTTTTATCTTTTACACCTTAAAATATCAGAGTAGAATTGGCCACAAACTAAACTTAACATTCCGGAAGATACAGAATTTATACAGTATATATAAAATAAGAGATATCATGTAAACTGGTGAAATGCCAACCACAGGATTATGTATGTCATCAATTTTCAACATAAACAAACCTTGTATAAAATATGTTGAGTTTATTCCTTTGAAACAACGTCAGATCATTGTTACGTATATCTACTATCAGAAAAACAATAGGATGGGGAAGAAGCACCTCCTACTGAAGAGTTGATCTATCTACAGCTATTCATTTGGTCTCCCATCCAGGGATTTAACTAAGACTAGCTTTGATATTTGTCATTGATTACGACCAATGTGCTATCGTGAGAATGATTATCAATAAATCTCGTATTAACTAAATACATTCACTTTTGTTCTGAGAAGTCATTCCAAAAGATGGGTTTAACATAACAAATGAAATGTAACCATACTCTACAAATCATATAGCATCAATTATAATAGATCTATAAAGCATTTACAAAGTCATCAACAGCCATTGTTTCAATTCAACCCAGGGTTCAACTATAAAGAGACGATACAAATAGGCCCAGGATTTTAAGCTTTCGGTTGATTTTGAAATATAAACAAAATTACCTGACATTGTTTTTCCATTGGAATTTGGTTGTGTTTTTAGATGGTTGAAAGCATGGTGATAACACATTGGGGATTCAACTCACTTCTAGCTGTCTTTTCCAGTCGACGAATAAAGGTTAAAATATCATTGATCAACAATGATCTCAAACAAATATTCCACATTGAAATGACGTGGGAATTTGCCCAGTGGGAAGAGATTGAAACAGGTATTTGAGCAATTCTTACAACAGCTTCTTTTCGTGTTTGGCATCAATCAATCGCAAACCCTTGACTTTTCCCAAAAAATTGTCCATCTCTTTTCAGGGACTACTTTACAGCTTTAGGCACTCCACAGTTTCCACTGATTCACAGCGGTGGGCCAACAGACGAGACGGTGAATTAGGGATGATACGTTGCATGGGCCTAACCAAGCACTCATTCACAATGGCCCAAACACAAAGTCTTCCTTGTTGATGGGCCAAGCACTGATGATAATTAAGGCCTTCAAATGGCAAAGTGTCAACAAAATCAAGGCTGGAAATGTTGCAATGTTCTGAGAACAAAATAAATCAACGTGGAATGGGATAGACAACTGATTTCGCAAAAGCATTTCTGAGCTAGGATTTCTCACACAATGTTTTAACATTTCTTAAAGGTGTAGAGAATACCTACTAACATCCCTACTAACATCCCTACTAACACCCCTACTAACATCCCTACAAACATTCCTACTAACATCCCTACTAACATCCCTACTAACATCCCTACTAATATCCCTACTAATATCCCTACTAATATCCCTACTAACATCCCTACAAACATCCCTACTAAACACCCCTACTAACACCCCTACTAACATCCCTACTAACATCCCTACTAACACCCCTACTAACATCCCTACTAACATCCCTACTAATATCCCTACTAACACCCTTACTAACATCCCTACTAACACCCCTACTAACATCCCTACTAACACCCCTACTTATATCCCTACTAACACCCCTACTAACATCCCTACTAACATCCCTACTAACACCCCTACTAACACCCCTACTAACATCCCTACTAATATCCCTACTAACACCCCTACTAACACCCCTACTAACATCCCTACTAACATCCCTACTAACATCCCTACTAATATCCCTACTAACATCCCTACTAACACCCCTACTAACACCCCTACTAACATCCCTACTAATATCCCGACTAACACCCTTACTAACATCCCTACTAACACCCCTACTAACATCCCTACTAACACCCCTACTTATATCCCTACTAACACCCCTACTAACATCCCTACTAACACCCCTACTAACATTCCTACTAATACCCTTACTAATATCCCTACTAACACCCCTACTAATATCCCCACTAATACCCTACTAATACCCTACTAACAGCCCTATTAACACCCCTACTAACAACCCTATCCCTACTAACACCCCCACTAATACCCTACTAATACCCTACTAACACCCCTACTAACAACCCTATCCCTACTAACACCCCTACTAACACCCCCACTAACAGCCCTACTAGCACCCCTACTAATACCCCTACTAATATCCTTACTAACACCCCTATTAACACGCCTACTAACACCCCTATCCTTACTAACCCCCCTATCCCTACTAACACCCCTATTAACACCCCTACTAACCCCCCTATGCCTACTAACACCCCTATCCTTACTAATACCCCTATCCTTACTAATACCCCTATCCTTACTAACCCCCCTATCCTTACTAATACCCCTATCCTTACTAACACCCCTATACTTACTAACACCCCTATCCTTACTAACCCCCCTATCCCTACTAACACCCCTTATCCTTACTAACCCCCTATCCTTACTAACCCCCCTATCCCTACTAACACCCCTATTAACACCCCTACTAACCCCCCCTATCCTTACTAACCCCCCTATGCCTACTAACACCCCTATCCTTACTAATACCCCTATCCTTACTAACCCCCCTATCCTTACTAATACCCCTATCCTTACTAATACCCCTATCCTTACTAACCCCCCTATCCTTACTAATACCCCTATCCTTACTACCACCCCTATCCTTACTAACACCCCTATCCTTACTAACCCCCCTATCCCTACTAACACCCCTTATCCTTGCTAACCCCCTATCCTTACTAACCCCCCATCCCTACTAACACCCCTATTAACACCCCTACTAACCCCCCCCTATCCTTCCTAACCCCCCTATGCCTACTAACACCCCTATCCTTACTAATACCCCTATCCTTACTAACCCCCCTATCCTTACTAATACCCCTATCCTTACTAACCCCCTATCCTTACTAACACCCCTATTAACACCCCTATCCTTACTAACACCTCTATCCTTACTAACACCCCTACTAACACCCCTATCCCTACTAACACCCCTATCCTTACTAACACCCCTATCCCTACTAACCCCCCTTATCCTTACTAACCCCCTATCCTTACTAACACCCCTATCCCCATTAACACCCCTATCCTTACTAACACCCCTATCCATTACTAACACCCCTATCCATACTAACACCCCTATCCCTACTAACACCCCTATCCCTACTAACACCCCTATTAACACCCCTATCCCTACTAACACCCCTATTAGCACCCCTATCCCTACTAACACCCCTATCCTTACTAACCCCCCTATCCCTACTAACCCCCCTTATCCTTACAAACCCCTCTATCCTTACTAACCCCCCTATCCTTACTAACACCCCTATCCCTACTAACCCCCATATCCTTATTAACACCCCTATCCCTACTAACACCCCTATTAACACCCCTATCCCTACTAACATCCCTATTAACACCCATATCCTTACTAACACCCCTATCCCTACTAACACACCTATTAACACCCATATCCTTACTAACCCCCCTATCCTTACTAACACCACTATCCCCTACTAACCCCCTATCCTTACTAACACCCATATCCTTACTAGCCCCCTATCCTTACTAACACCCCTATCCCCTACTAACCCCCTATCCTTACTAACACCCCTATCCCTTACTAACACCCCTATCCTTACTAACACCCCTATCCTTACTAACACCCCTATCCTTACTAACACCCCTATACTTACTAACACCCCTATCCTTACTAACACCCATATCTTTACTAGCCCCCTATCCCTACTAACCCCCCTTATCCTTACTAACCCCCTATCCTTACTAACACCCCTATCCCCATTAACACCCCAATCCTTACTAACACCCCTATCCATTACTAACACCCCTATCCATACTAACACCCCTATCCCTACTAACACCCCTATCCTTACTAACACCCCTATCCCTACTAACACCCTTATTAACACCCCTATCCCTACTAACACCCCTATTAGCACCCCTATCCCTACTAACACCCCTATCCTTACTAACCCCCCTATCCCTACTAACCCCCTTTATCCTTACTAACCCCTCTATCCTTACTAACCCCCCTATCCTTACTAACACCCCTATCCCTACTAACCCCCCTATCCTTATTAACACCCCTATCCCTACTAACACCCCTATTAACACCCCTATCCCTACTAACATCCCTATTAACACCCATATCCTTACTAACACCCCTATCCCTACTAACACCCCTATTAACACCCATATCCTTACTAACCCCCCTATCCTTACTAACACCCCTATTAACAACCCTATCCCTACTAACCCCCCTATCCTTATTAACACCCCTATCCCTACTAACACCCCTATTAACACCCCTATCCCTACTAACACCCCTATTAACACCCATATCCTTACTAACCCCCCTATCCTTACTAACACCCCTATTAACAACCCTATCCCTATTAACACCCCTATCCTTACTAACACCCCTATTAACACCCCTATCCTTACTAACACCCATATCCTTACTAGCCCCCTATCCTTACTAACCCCCCTATCCTTACTAACACCCCTATCCTTACTAACATCCCTATCCTTACTAACATCCCTATCCTTACTAACACCCCTATCCTTACTAACCCCCTATCCCTACTAACCCCCTATCCTTACTAACCCCCCTATCCTTACTAACACCTCTATCCTTACTAACACCCCTACTAACACCCCTATCCCTACTAACACCCCTATCCTTACTAACACCCCTATCCCTACTAACCCCCCTTATCCTTACTAACACCCCTATCCTTACTAACCCCCTATCCTTACTAACACCCCTATCCCCATTAACACCCCTATCCTTACTAACCCCCCTATCCTTACTAACACCCCTATCCTTTTTAACACCCCTATCCTTACTAACACCCCTATCCTTACTAACACCCCTACTAATATCCCTTCGAACACCCCTAATAACACCCCTACTAATATCCCTACTAACACCCCTATCCTTACTAACACCCCTGTTTATCCGGTTCATGTTACCGCGGTTGTGCGTTGTGCAGCCTCGCCTGTGCGTTTGGGCCAGGGTGTATATTAAAGTTCTTATTTTAGCCCTTCCCAGGATTTGATGGCACGACGGCACGCTGCCAGGGGTTCCTGCTGCAGCTGAACCTGTATCTGGGGACCGTCCACCCGGCTCCTTCGGGACGTGGGAGGGTGTCAGCTCTCGTCTCGTGCCTCTCGGGGAAAGCCCTGGAGTAGGCTAACGCCGTGTGGGTAGAAGGAAATGCGGCGCTGGACCACTTCAAGGAGTTCATCCGCCGGTGAACGTGTCTTCCACCTGAGGCAGGGGACGAGGAGTGCCCAGGAGTACGCCCTGGACTTCCGGACCCTGGCCGACGGAGCGGGATGGAACGACAGGGCCCTGATCAACCACTATTGCTGCAGTTTGCGCGAGGATGTCCGTCGGGATTTGGCCTGCAAGGACACCACCCTCACCTTTGACCAGCTGGTGAACCTGTCCATCCGGCTGGATAACCTGCTGGTCACCCACGGACGTTCAGACGCAGCTCTGTCGGTTCCATCTCCCAGCACCACCGCTCCGGTGCCTATGGAGCTGGGGGGTGCTGCGCTCAGGGAGGCCGGAGGGGGGGCCTTCACTTGCACCATCTGTGGTCGCAGAGGACACACTGCTGGTCGGTGTCGGGTTGGTTCCTCTGGGGGTCGAGGCAACAGGCAGAGCGCTCTGGCATCATCCCAGGTGAGCTTGCACCATTCTCACCCAGAGCCTTCTGTTGCCCACCTGTTTTTGCAAGCCAACTTTCCTGAGTTTTCCTCGCATTCCCAGCATAAGGCGCTCGTCGATTCAGGCGTGGCTGTGAATTTTATCAACAGAGGATTCACCCATAGTTTAGGGATCCCCATTGACCCAGTGGTTAGGCCCTTTCCAGTTTACGCGTTGGACAGTCAACCTTTAGGGTCCGGCTTTATCAGGGAAGCCACCACTCCTTTGGTCATGGTGAAGCAGGAGAGTCACAGGGAGAGAATTAGTATCGTCCTCATTGACTCTCCAGCATTTCCTGTGGTGCTAGGCCTTCCCTGGTTAGGTTGTCATGACCCCACTGTTTCATGGCAAAGTAGGGCTCTAACCTCGGTTGTCGCGAGAGTGCTCAGGAAGGTGTTTGGGGTTTCCATTGGTGCTACTATGGTGGAAAGTCCAGACCAGGTCTCCACCGTGTGAATTCCCCTCGAATATTCAATTACCACCCCATCATCGGGGGGATTGTGCAATAAACATTCAGGTAGACGCCAAATTTCCCAGGAGTCATGTGTATCCCCTGTCACAGGCAGAGACGGCGGCTATGGAGACATATGTCTCCAAATCTCTGCGTCAGGGGTACATTCGGTCCTCCACTTCACCTACCTCCTCGAGTTTATTTTTTGTGAAGAAGAAGGAGGGAGGTCTGTGCCCGTGTATTGACTATCGAGCCCATAACCAGATCACTGTGAAGTGCAGTTACCCGCTACCTCTCATAGCCACAGCAATTGAGGCAATGCACAGGGCGAGCTTCTTCACCAAACTAGATCTCAGGAACGCTTACAACCTGGTGCGTATCCGGGAGGGAGACGAGTGGAAGACAGCGTTCAGTACAACCTCAGGGCATTATAAATACCTCGTCATGCCGTACGGGTTGATGAATGCTCCGTCAGTCTTCCAAGCCTTTGTGAACGAAATTTTCAGGGACCTGCACGGGCAGGGTGTAGTGGTGTATATCGATGACATTCTGATATACTCCGCTGCACGCGCCGAGCATGTGTCCTTGGTGCGAAGGGTGCTTGGTCGACTGTTGAAGCATGACCTGTATGTCAAGGCTGAGAAATGCCTGTTCTTCCAGCAGTCTGTCTCAGTCTCCTTCCTAGGATACCGCATTTCCACCTCAGGGGTGATGGAGATGGAGAGTGACCGCATTTCAACCGTGTGTAATTGGCCAATTCCCATCACGGTAAAGGAGGTGCAGCGTTTTTTAGGGTTTGCCAATTACTACTGGAGACTTATCCAGGGTTTTGGTCAGGTAGCAGCTCCCATTACCTCACAGCTGTAAGGGGGCCAGGTGTGTTAGCAGTGGTCGGCTGAGAAGGACAGGGCTTTTTGTCACCTAAGGGCTCTGTTTACCTCGGCTCCCGTGCTGGCGCATTTGGATCCCTCTTTTGCGTTCAAGGTGGAGGTGGACACGTCAGAGGCTGGGATAGGAGCTCTGCTCTCTCAGAGCTCAGGTACGCCACCGAAGCTCCGCCCCTGTGTCTTCTTCTCGAAAAAGCTCAGCCCGGCAGTGCGAAACTATGATGTGGGGGACCGGGAGCTGGTGGCTGTGGTGAAGGCGTTGAAGGCGTGAAGACATTGGCTTGAGGGGGCTCAACACCCTTTTCTCATCTGGACTGACTACCGCAACCTGGAGTACATCTGGGCAGAGAGGATACTGAATCCTCGTCAGGCAAGGTGGGCCATGTTTTTACCCATTTTGTTTTCACCCTTTCTTCCAGACCAGGTTCCCAGAGTGTTAAGGCAGATGCAATGTCCCGGCTGTATGACACAGAGGAGCGGCCCATAGGTCCTACCCCCATACTCCCGGCCTCCTGCCTGGTGGCGCCGGTAGTATGGGAGCTGGACACGGACATTGAGCGGGCGTTACGTGCAGAGGCCGCTCCCCTCCAGTGTCCCGCTGGGCGTCTGTACGTTCCGTCTGCTGTCCGTGACAGGTTGATCTATTAGGCCCACACGTCACCCTCCTCTGGTCATCCAGGCATTGGTCAGACGGTGCGCTGTCTGAGTGGGAAGTACTGGTGGCCCACCTTGGCAAAGGATGTGAGGGTTTATGTTTCCTCCTGCTCGGTGTGCGCCCAGTGTAAGGCTCCTAGGCACCTGCCCAGAGGTAAGCTACACCCCTTACCCGTTCCACAACGGCCTTGGTCGCATCTGTTGGTCAATTTCCTCACAGATCTTCCTCCCTCACAGGGTAACACCACGATCCTGGTCGTTGTGGACCGTTTTTCCAAGTCCTGCCGTCTCCTCCCTCTGCCCGGTGTCCCTACGGCCTTACAGACTGCGGAGACCTTGTTTACACACGTCTTCTGGCACTATGGGGTGCCTGAGGATATAGTGTCTGATCGGGGTCCCCAGTTCACTTCGAGGGTCTGGAGGGCGTTCATGGAACGTCTGGGGGTCTCGATCAGCCTTACCACGGGTTTTCACCCCGAGAGTAATGGGCAGGTGGAGAAAGTGAACCAGGATGCGGGTAGGTTTCTGCGGTCTTATTGTCAGGACTGGCTGGGGGAGTGGGCAGTGTTCGTGCCCTTGGCTGAGACGGCTCAGAACTCGCTCTGCCACTACTCCACTAAACTCTCGCCCTTCCAGCGCGTACTGGGGTACCAGCCGGTTCTGGCGCCTTGGCATCAGAGTCCTGCGGTGGACAACTGGCTCAGGCGTGCAGAGGAGACCTAGGAGGCTGCCCATGTTCACCTCCAGCGCGCTGTGCTGCGCCATGAGCCGTCACTGCAGTGAGGCCCCGCTGTTTGCACCGGGGGACTGGGTCTTGCTCTCGACCCGAAACCTGCCCCTCCGCCTGCCCTGCCTGAAGCTGGGACCGCGGTTTGTGGGGCCATTTAAAGTCCTGAGGAGACTGAACGAGGTTAGTTACCGGTTACAGCTTCCCACCGATTACCATTTTAACCCCTTGTTCCATGTGTCTCTCCTCATGCCGGTGGTGGCTGGCCCGCTCCAGGAGTCTGAGGTGCGGAAGGTTCCTCCGCTCCCTTTGGAAATCGAGGGGGCCCCGGCGTACTCCATTCACTCCATACTGGATTCGAGGCGTCGGTCGAGGGGCCGTCAGTACCTCGTGGACTGGGAGGGGTACGGTCCGGAGGAGAGATGCTGGGTCCCAGTGGAGGACGTTTTGGACCCTTCTATGCTGCCGGTGTTCCACTGTCTTCATCCGGATCGCCCTGCACCTCGCCATCCGGGTCGTCCCCAAGGCCGGTGTCGGCGTGTTGCTGGAGCCACGCGTCAATGAGGGGATACTGTCACGACTTCCGCCGATGTCGGTCCCTCTACTTGTTCAGGTGGCATTCGGCGGTCGACGTCACCGGTCTTCTAGCCATCGCCGCTGCACCTTTCATTTTCCATTTGTTTTGTCTTGTTTTCCCGCACACCTGGTTCACATTCCCTCATCAGACTAAATGTATGTTACTCTATGCTTCCCCCATGTCTGTGTGTGGAATTGTTCTTTGTGTAGGGTGTTACGCTACAGACAGGCTTGTAGCGCAAGCTTGTTTTGTTTGTTTGTTTATCCGTTCATGTTACCGTGGTTGTGCGTTGTGCAGCCTCACCTGTGCCTTTGGGCCAGGGTGTATATTAAAGTTCTCCTGTTATCACCCATCCCTGCTCTCCTGCGCCTGACTTCCCGACAACCAGTCACTCACCCTGTTACAATAGTTATATCAGTTTTATCAAACCCTACAGTTATATTGTGTCAGTTCTATCAGTTCTACCAGTTGTGTCAGTTCTATCAGTTCTATCAGTTCTACCAGTTCTATCAGTTCTATCACTTCTACCAGTTGTGTCAGTTCTATCAGTTCTACCAGTTGTGTCAGTTCTATCAGTTCTATCAGTTCTATCACTTCTACCAGTTGTGTCAGTTCTATCAGCTCTATATGTTCTGTCGGTTCTATCACTTCTACCAGTTGTCAGTTCTATCAATTCTATCAGTTCTATCAATTCAAGTCTTCACTGACATTTTCAACATGTTTCTGACCCAGTCTGTGACACCTACAGTACCAGTCAAAAGGTTTGGACACACCTACTCATTCAAAATTGTTCTTTATTTTTACTATGTTGTACATTGTAGAATAATAATGAAGACATCCAAATTACGTAATAACACACGTGGAATCAAGTAGTAACCAAAAAAGTGTTAAGCAAATCAAAATATATTTTATATTTAGATTCTTCAAGGTAGCCACCATTTGCCTTGATGACAGCTTTGCACACTCTTGGTTTTCTCTCAACCAGCTTCATGAGGAATGCTTTTCCAACAGTCTCGAAGGAGTTCAAAAATACTCTGAGCACTTGTTGGCTGCTTTTCCTTCAGTCTGCGGTCCAAAACCTCCCAAACCGTCTTCATTGGGTTCTGGTTGGTGATTGTTGCCAGGTCATCTGATGCAGCACTCCATCACTCTCATTGGTCAAATAGCCCTTACATAGCCTGGAGGTGTGTTTTGGGTCATTGTCCTATTGAAAATAAATTATATTCCCACTAAGCGCAAATCATATGGGATGGCATATCGCTGCAGAATTCTGTGGTAGCCATGTTGGTTAAGTGTGCCTTGAATTATAAATAAATGACAGACCGTGTCACCAGCAAAACACCCACACACCATCACACCTCCTCCTTCATGCTTCACGGTGGGAACCACACATGTGGAGATCATCCGTTCCCTTTTACTCTGTCTCACAAAGACATGGCAGGTTGGAACCAAAAATCTCAAATTTGAACTCATCAGACCAAAGGACAGATTTCCACTGGTCTAATGTCCATTGCTCGTGTTTCTTGGCCCAAGCAAGTGTTTTATTCTAATTTGTGTCCTTTAGTATTGGGTTCTTTGCAGCAATTTGACCATGAAGGCCTGATTCACGCAGTCTCCTCTAAACAGTTAATGTTGAGATATGTCTGTTACTTGAACACTGTGAAGCATTTATTTTGGCTGCAATTTTGGAGGCTGGTAACTCTAATGAGCTTATCCTCTGCAGGTGACTGGTTCTTCCTTTCCTGTGGTGGACCTCATGAGAGCCAGTTTCATGATAGCGCTTGATGGTTTTTGCGACTGCACTTGAAGAAACTTTCAAAGTTCTTAAAATATTCTGCATTGACTGACCTTCATGTCTTAAAGTAATGATGGACTGTCGTCTCTCTTTGCTTATTTGAGCTGTTTTTGCCATAATATGGACTGGTACTGTACATGTTTCAAGCAGACCACCATAGTCCTTGTGCCCAAGAACACCAAGGTAAACTGCCTAAATGACTCTCGACCTGTAGCACTCACATCTTTAGCCATGAAGTGCTTTGAAATGCTTATCATGGCTCACATCAACACCTTCATACCAGAAGCCCTAGACCCACTCCAATCAGCATACAGCCCCAACAGATCCACAGATGATGCAATCTCTATTGCACTCCACCCTGCCCTCGATAAAATGAACACTTATATGAGAATGCTATTCATTGACTACAACTCAGTGTTCAACACCATAGTGCCCTCAAGGTTCATCACTAAGCTAAGGACCCTGGGACTAAACACCTCCCTTTGCAACTGGATCCTGGACTTCATGACGGGTCGCCCTCCAGGTGGTAAGGAGAGGCAACAACACATCTGCCATGCTGAACCTCAATACGGGTGCCCCTCAGGGGTGCGTGCTTAGTCCCCTCTTGTGCTCCCTGTTCACCCATGACTGCGTGGCCAAGCACGACTCCAACACCATCATTAAGTTTGCCGATGACACAACGGTGGTAGGCCTGATCAGAGAGGAGGTCAGAGACCTGGCAGTGTGGTGCCCCGGACATCAATCTCTCCATCAATGTGATCAAGACAAAGGAGATGATTGTGGACTACAGGAAAAGGAGGGCCGAGCATGTCCCATTCTCATCGACGGGGCTGTAGTGGGGCAGGTTGAGAGCTTCTAGTTCCTTGGTGTCCACATCACCAACAAACTTTTATGGTGCAAACACACTAAGACAGTTGTGAAGTTGACATGACAATGCCTATTCCCCCTTGGCTTAGATCCCCAGAACCTCAAAACGTTATACAGCTGCACGAGAGCATCCTGACTGGTTTAATCACCGCCTGGTATGGCAACTGCTCCAACCGCAAGGCGCTTCAGAGGGTAGTGCATACGGCCGACCTTCCTGCCACCCAGGACCTCTACACCAGGCAGTGTCAGAGGAAAGCCCTAAAAATTGGCAAAGACTCCAACAACCCTAGTCGTGCTGCAAGCGGTACCAGAGCGCCAAGTCTAGGTCCAAAAGGCTTCTTAACAGATTCTAACCCCAAGCCATAAGACTCCTGAACATCTTATCAAATGACCACCTGGAATTTTTGCATTGACTCCGCCCTTTAAAAAAAAACTTTGCTGCTACTGTCTGTTTATTATCTATGCATAGTCACTTTCGAAATCAAATCAAATCAAATCAAATTTTATTTGTCACATACACATGGTTAGCAGATGTTAGTGCGAGTGTAGCGAAATGCTTGTGCTTCTAGTTCCGACAATGCAGTAATAACCAACAAGTAATCTAGCTAACAATTCCAAAACTACTACCTTATAGACACAAGTGTAAAGGGATAAAGAATATGAACATAAAGATATATGAATGAGTGATGGTACAGAGCGGCATAGGCAAGATACAGTAGATGGTATTGAGTGCAGTATATACATATGAGATGAGTATGTAAACAAAGTGGCATAGTTAAAGTGGCTAGTGATACATGTATTACATAAGGATGCAGTAGATTATATAGAGTACAGTATATACATATACATATGAGATGAGTAATGTAGGGAACATTATATTAGGTAGCATTGTTTAAAGTGGCTAGTGATATATTTTACATCATTTCCCATCAATTCCCATTATTAAAGTGGCTGGAATTGAGTCATTGTGTTGGCAGCAGCCACTCAATGTTAGTGGTGGCTGTTTAACAGTCTGATGGCCTTGAGATAGAAGCTGTTTTTCAGTCTCTCGGTCCCAGCTTTGATGCACCTGTACTAACCTCGCCTTCTGGATGATAGCGGGGTGAACAGGCAGTGGCTCGGGTGGTTGCTGTCCTTGATGATCTTTATGGCCTTCCTGTGACATCGGGTGGTGTAGGTGTCCTGGAGGGCAGGTAGTTTGCCCCCGGTGATGCGTTGTGCAGACCTCACTACCCTCTGGAGAGCCTTACGGTTGTGGGCGGAGCAGTTGCCGTACCAGGTGGTGATACAGCCCGACAGGATGCTCTCGATTGTGCATCTGTAGAAGTTTGTGAGTGCTTTTGGTGATAAGCCAAATTTCTTCAGCCTCCTGAGGTTGAAGAGGCGCTGCAGCGCCTTCTTCACGATGCTGTCTGTGTGGGTGGACCAATTCAGTTTGTCTGTGATGTGTACGCCGAGGAACTTAAAACTTACTACCCTCTCCACTACTGTTCCATCGGTGTGGATAGGGGGGTGTTCCCTCTGCTGTTTCCTGAAGTCCACAATCATCTCCTTAGTTTTGTTGACGTTGAGTGTGAGGTTATTTCCCTGACACCACACTCCGAGGGCCCTCACCTCCTCCCTGTAGGCCATCTCGTCGTTGTTGGTAATCAAGCCTACCACTGTTGTGTCGTCCGCAAACTTGATGATTGAGTTGGAGGCATGCGTGGCCACGCAGTCGTGGGTGAACAGGGAGTACAGGAGAGGGCTCAGAACGCACCCTTGTGGGGCCCCAGTGTTGAGGATCAGCGGGGTGGAGATGTTGTTGCCTACCCTCACCACCTGGGGGCGGCCCGTCAGGAAGTCCAGTACCCAGTTGCACAGGGCGGGGTCGAGACCCAGGGTCTCGAGCTTGATGATGAGATTAGAGGGCACTATGGTGTTAAATCCCGAGCTGTAGTCGATGAACAGCATTCTCACATAGGTATTCCTCTTGTCCAGATGGGTTAGGGCAGTGTGCAGTGTGGTTGAGATTGCATCGTCTGTGGACCTATTTGGGCGGTAAGCAAATTGGAGTGGGTCTAGGGTGTCAGGTAGGGTGGAGGTGATATGGTCCTTGACTAGTCTCTCAAAGCACTTCATGATGACGGAAGTGAGTGCTACGGGGCGGTAGTCGTTTAGCTCAGTTACCTTAGCTTTCTTGGGAACAGGAACAATGGTGGCCCTCTTGAATCATGTGGGAACAGCAGACTGGGATAGGGATTCATTGAATATGTCCGTAAACACACCAGCCAGCTGGTCTGCGCATGCTCTGAGGACGCGGCTGGGGATGCCGTCTGGGCCTGCAGCCTTGCGAGGGTTGACACGTTTAAATGTTTTCCTCACGGAGAGGAAGAGAGGAGAGTCTGCATGTTTTAGTTGCGGGCAGTGTCAGTGGCCCTGTATTGTCCTCAAAGCGGGCAAAAAAGTTATTTAGTCTGCCTGGGAGCAAGACATCCTGGTCCGTGGCGGTGCTGGTTCTCTTTTTGTAATCCGTGATTGACTGTAGACCCTGCCACATACCTCTTGTGTCTGAGCCGTTGAATTGAGATTCTACTTTGTCTCTATACTGACGCTTAGCTTGTTTGATTGCCTTGCGGAGGGAATAGTTACACTGTTTGTATTCGGTCATGTTTCCAGTCACCTTGCCCTGATTAAAAGCAGTGGTTCGCGCTTTCAGTTTCACGCAAATGCTGCCATCAATCCACGGTTTCTGGTTTGGGAATGTTTTAATCGTTGCTATGGGAACGACATCTTCAACGCACGTTCTAATGAACTCGCACACCGAATCAGCATATTCTTCAAATGTTGTCGTCTGACGCAATACGGAACATATCCCAGTCCATGTGATGAAAGCAGTCTTGGAGTGTGGAATCAGATTGGTCGGACCAGCGTTGAACAGACCTCAGCGCGGGAGCTTCTTGTTTTAGTTTCTGTCTGTAGGCAGGGATCAACAAAATGGAGTCAGCTTTTCCGAAAGGAGGGCGGGGCAGGGCCTTATATGCGTCGCGGAAGTTGGAATAGCAATGATCCAAGGTTTTTCCCGCCCTGGTTGCGCAATCGATATGCTGATAAAATTTAGGGAGTCTTGTTTTCAGATTAGCCTTGTTAAAATCCCCAGCTACAATGAATGCAGCTTCCGGATATATGGATTCCAGTTTGCAAAGAGTCAAATAAAGTTCGTTCAGAGCCATCGATATGTCTGCTTGGGGGGGAATATACATGGCTGTGATTATAATCGAAGAGAATTCCCTTGGTAGATAATGCGGTCTACATTTGATTGTGAGGAATTCTAAATCAGGTGAACAGAAGGACTTGAGTTCCTGTATGTTGTTTTGGCCACACCACGTCACGTTAACCATAAAGCATACGCCCCCGCCCCTCTTCTTACCAGAAAGATGTTTGTTTGCTGGCTGCACCGCCTCGGATAGCGTCTCTCCAGTGAGCCATGTTTCCGTGAAGCAAAGAACGTTACAGTCTCTGATGTCCCTCTGGAATGCTACCCTTGCTCGGATTTCATCAACCTTGTTGTCAAGAGACTGGACATTGGCGAGGAGAATGCTAGGGAGTGGTGCACGATGTGCCCGTCTCCGGAGTCTGACCAGAAGACCGCTTCGTTTTCCCCTTTTTCGAAGTCGTTTTTTCGGGTCGCTGGCTGGGATCCATTCCGTTGTCCTGGGTGAAAGGCAGAACACAGGGTCCGCTTCGCGAAAGTCATATTCTTGGTCGTACTGATGGTGAGTTGACGCTGCTCTTATGTTCAGTAGTTTTTCTCGACTGTATGTAATGAAACCTAAGATGACCTGGGGTACCAATGTAAGTAATAACACGTAAAAAAACAAAAAACTGCATAGTTTCCTAGGAACGCGAAGCGAGGCGGCCATCTCTGTCGGCGCCGGAACCCCTACCTACATGTACATATTACCTCAATTAATCTGTACCCCAGCACATTGACTCGATACCGGTAGCCCCTGTATATGGATAGATTCATTATTGTTATTTTATTGTCACTTTTTTATTTATTTTAATTTTTTTATTTAGTCAATATTTTCATAACTCTTATTTTTCTCAAAACTGCAATTTTGGTTAAGGGCTCGTAAATAAGTATTTCACGGAAAAGTCACATGTGACAAATACGATTCCATTTGATTGCATTCCCAGTAGAGTGGAGGCTGTTATAGCAGCCAATGGGGCTCCATATTAATGCCCATGATTTTGGAATGAGATGATCGACAAGCAGGTGTCCACATACTTTTGGTCATTTAGAATATGTCTATATCTAATGTATATGATAGTGTAGATGTATTCTTGTCCATAGTTCATCCCTTTAATCCTGACAGCTCTAGTCCCCTAGCAACAGAGAGCCTCCTTTCATCTTAGGTTTTTACATGGAAGGTCACGTACAGCTATATATCTGCATATGTTGGGTCCTGATGTTTACATGGAGGGTCACGTACAGCTATATATCTGCATATGTTCAGTAAGGTCCTGAATATGAAATATGTCAAATGTAATACCCCGTCTGTCACTAGGAGATGTATTGCTATTGTGACTAAAGACGATGACTTGATGACAGATGAGTGCTATTAAACTAGAATTAAATTCTGCACTTTCAGCAAATTTGTCTTCAAGGACCGTACGGTTAATATCCTAGCAGGAAATATGAGCCGTTGCGTTAGTTGCTGCATGGGGAAAAACGCATGTGTGCTATAGGAATCATCCCAACTGGCATCCTATTCCCTACACAGTGCACTACAATGGCTCATAGGGCTCTCTGGTCAACAGTAGGAATAGGGTGCCATTTTGGATGCAGAAAATAGTCTTCTCTTATGAGAGAATAACAAATAACTCAAATCGAAGACAAAAAAAAAAAACCTAATTAAACTTCCACACCTGTGTGGAGTAATGTTATTCTGGTATTATGCAATACTACCAGGGTGCCATATGCAATATCATTGCATTCTGTCTTTCTCCAAACCAGTGTGTCATATCTTTTTTTGATATGGAGCATATGGAGAGTGGGTCTGGGGTTTTATCCGTTCAGTGCAGATGCGTCCGAGGGGTTGGCTGTTTTTAATAACGCCCTGTCAATCTGAGAGAGAGGGACAGCTGGTCCCACGTTGCAGAGAGTCTCCTAACTGGAGGAGCGCAGTGTAGGGGGAAATCAAGGCACTTCTCCTTAGACGACACATACATGGGTATGAAGGCACACCTGGGAGTATGTGCACACACCCTGAATGCACACACAGGTACACACATGCACACACACACACACACACACACACACACACGCACACGCACACGCACACACACACGCACACGCACACGCACACATACACACACTCTTAATTTGCTGACACACACTTAATAACAAGCACACACATTTATACTGACCTTATCCCTCAGTGTTGGTCTGGCTATAATAATTCATCCCTCAGTGTTGGTCTGGCTATAATACTTCATCCCTCAGTGTTGGTCTGGCTATAATACTTCATCCCTCAGTGTTGGTCTGGCTATAATACTTCATCCCTCAGTGTTGGTCTGGCTATAATACTTCATCCCTCAGTGTTGGTCTGGCTATAATACTTCATCCCTCAGTGTTGGTCTGGCTATAATACTTCATCCCTCAGTGTTGGTCTGGCTATAATACTTCATCCCTCAGTGTTGGTCTGGCTATAACACCTTTTCCCTCGGCTGATTGTAGCACCTTACTCATCAGTGTTGAGTTTGAGTTGAGTTCATTTTTATTTTTACAGGGACAGTGCACGTTAATCAATGTTTCAGTAAAAGTGCCAGTTTTAGCCAGCTGACTAATTTTAAACCGCAGTTCCTGGGCAGGTTATTTTTTTACACTGAGAGGTAAGGTGCTATAATCAGCTCTTATTCCTCAGCTATAATCAGTTTTGAGCTGATTATACTACCTTATCCATGGTGTTGGATATAATAACTTATCCCTCGGTGTTGGGCCGATTATAGCACCTTATCCCTCAGTGTTGGGCTGATTATAGCACCTTATCCCTCAGCGTTGGACCGATTATAGCACCTTATCCCTCGGTGTTGGGCTGATTATAGCACCTTATCCCTCAGTGTTGGGCTGATTATAGCACCTTATCCCTCAGTGTTGGGCCGATTATAGCACCTTATCCCTCAGTGTTGGGCCGATTATAGCACCTTATCCCTCAGTGTTGGGCCGATTATAGCACCTTATCCCTCAGTGTTGGGCCGATTATAGCACCTTATCCCTCAGTGTTGGGCCGATTATAGCACCTTATCCCTCAGTGTTGGGCCGATTATAGCACCCTATCCCTCAGCGTTGGACCGATTATAGCACCTTATCCCTCGGTGTTGGGCTGATTATAGCACCTTATCCCTCAGTGTTGGGCCGATTATAGCACCTTATCCCTCGGTGTTGGGCTGATTATAGCACCTTATCCCTCGGTGTTGGGCCGATTATAGCACCTTATCCCTCAGTGTTGGGCCGATTATAGCACCTTATCCCTCGGTGTTGGGCCGATTATAGCACCTTATCCCTCAGCGTTGGACCGATTATAGCACCTTATCCCTCGGCGTTGGGCCGATTATAGCACCTTATCCCTCGGTGTTGGGCCGATTATAGCACCTTATCCCTCGGCGTTGGGCCGATTATAGCACCTTATCCCTCAGCGTTGGACCGATTATAGCACCTTATCCCTCGGTGTTGGGCTGATTATAGCACCTTATCCCTCAGTGTTGGGCCGATTATAGCACCTTATCCCTCAGCGTTGGACCGATTATAGCACCTTATCCCTCGGTGTTGGGCTGATTATAGCACCTTATCCCTCGGTGTTGGGCCGATTATAGCACCTTATCCCTCAGCGTTGGACCGATTATAGCACCTTATCCCTCGGCGTTGGGCCGATTATAGCACCTTATCCCTCGGTGTTGGGCCGATTATAGCACCTTATCCCTCGGCGTTGGGCCGATTATAGCACCTTATCCCTCAGCGTTGGACCGATTATAGCACCTTATCCCTCGGTGTTGGGCTGATTATAGCACCTTATCCCTCAGTGTTGGGCCGATTATAGCACCTTATCCCTCAGCGTTGGACCGATTATAGCACCTTATCCCTCGGTGTTGGGCTGATTATAGCACCTTATCCCTCAGTGCTGGATATAACACCTTATCCCTCAGTGCTGGATATAATACCTTATCCCTCAGTGTTGGGCTGATTATAGCACCTCATCCCTCAGTGTTGGGCTGATTTTAGCACCTTATCCCTGTGTTGGGATGATTATACTACCTTATCCCTCAGTGCTGAATATAACACCTTATCCCTCAGTGTTGGGCTGATTATAGCACCTTATCCCTCAGCGTTGGGCCGATTATAGCACCTTCTCCCTCAGTGCTGGATATAGCACCTTATTCCTCTTCTAGCTTCCCTAGAGTTAGCTTTCCTGGTGTTAGCCTGGGGTTAGCCTGCATTAGATATATTAAGGAAATGAGCCCCCTGGCCAGAGACCTGGGAACTGACAGATCAGACAGAAATCTCCTCCAAGATTGACGAAAAGCCCACATGCCTCAAATATCATTATTTTATACTTGATTAGATTCTACTGAACGAGTGAAACTTTTTCCACAATTGGTTTTTAGATAGACGTAGTCTACTCACAGATGTTAGCAGTTCCTCTGGGGATGGGCAGGTAGGATCCGACGCTCCAGGGTCGTCCGTGGTAGTGTCTCTTACAGCGGCCGCAGTCTGGTCCTGTTGTGTTGTGTTCACACTCACACCCCAGCTTCCCC